>NW_026857220.1:0-24308 GCF_026571515.1 Ruditapes philippinarum
CATAAAGATGATCTTAGCTACACCCAGTGTCCAATAATTCATTCCTTTATCAAATAATAAACCAAAAATTTTAAAACATTGTTGACACTTCGTTGAAAGGAGTTAATGTTGTTTCCAGAGAATTGTATCCACTGGGTGATATAATGTATGATATTGTTGTTGGTGCTTTCTCTCCATGATTGTAGAATGACATTTCATGCTGATTTTGGAACTCCTTTATTTTTGAGGGCTTGTCTGATAATGGAAAAACTGTTCAAAGCAGGAACCCTTTTCCCCAAAAAAGACTGTGTGGTTGTGATGTTCAATGTGGGCCCTTCCATTTTCTTGATTGTGTCTGCCAAATCGTCCCCGAACAACAGTGCTACTGAAGGTTGGTTGTCACACAATGATTTATATCGTGGCTGAATATCCTTTTTAATCTGTTCTGATCTTACATTGTTGGTATCCTTTATTGTGAGGCATGTAATCTTGATAGCATCCATAAGATGATTCTGAGTTTCTCCAGAATCATTTGGCAGTCTAGTGTACGTAGCATTGGAACAATCATAAAATTGTAGTTGTTGATTAGCTTTTGATGGAGATAATCGATGTTTTTTTTGTTTCTTTCCTCAAATTTCGCCATAATATGTCTTCCACTTTAGGGACCTGCAAATTAGTTAAGTTTTCAGGTCATTTGTACATGTCGCTGAATAACATGTCTCACTGTCTTTTTGCCACGTAGCCTTTTATTCACTATTTTGCCCAGAAATGTTGCTCAATCCATTTCCGTTTCTGTAGTGGGCGTTTTTGATTGACGCTGCAGCCGGATTACTGTCCCATTAACAGTTTGCTCTTTTTCCTTTCAAAAGCCTGTCAGCAATACTATCTGTATTGGTATCTGTCTTTCTTTTCAGGGAATTTACTTCCTTTTAGTTTACCTGTCACAAAGTGACAGGGTGAGCTTTTGTGATCGCTTTTCGTCTGGCGTCCGGCCGTCCGTAAACTTTTACTTTATCTGACATCTCCTCATAAACCACTAAGCCAATTTCATCCAAACTTCACAGGAATGTTCCTTTGGTGGTCACCTTTAAAAATTTAATTCCATGCAGAACTCTGGTTGCCATGGCAACCGAAAGAAAAAACTTTAAATATCTTCTCTTAAAAATCCCCAAGAGCTAGAGCTTAGATATTTGGCATGAAACATCTTCTAATGAGTGTCTACCAAGTTTGTTCAAATAAAAGCCCTGGGGTCAAAATTGGCCCCGCCCCAGGGGGTCTTTGATTTTCCCTATATGCATATTGTAAAAACTTTAAAAATCTTCTTTTAAAGAACCCAAAGAGCTAGAGCTAAGATATTTAGCATGAAACATCTTCTAGTGAGTGTCTACCAAGTTTGTTCAAATAAAAGCCCAGGGGTCAAAATTGGCCCGCCCCAGGGGGTCTTTGATTTTCATATATGCTTATGTAAAATTTTAAAATATCTTCTTTTAAGAACCCAAAGAGCTAGAGCTAAGATATTTAGCATGAAACATCTTCTAGTGAGTGTCTACCAAGTTTGTTCAAATAAAAGCCCAGGGGTCAAAATTGGCCTCGCCCCAGGGGGTCTTTGATTTTCCCTATATGCATATAGTAAAAACTGAAAAAATCTTCTTTTAAAGAACCCAAAGAGCTAGAGCTAAGATATTTAGCATGAAACATCTTCTAATGAATGTCTACCAAGTTTGTTCAAATAAAACCCCTTTGGTCAAAATTGGCCCCGCCCCAGGGGGTCATTGATTTTCTTTATATGCATATTGTAAAAACTTAAAAATCTTCTTTGAAAAAACCCAAATAGCTAGAGTTTAGATATTAAGCATGAAACATGTTCTAGTGAGTATCTACCAAGTTTGTTCAAATAAAAGCCCTGGGGTCAAAATTGGCCCCGCCCCAGGGGGTCATTGATTTTCCCTATATGCATATAGTAAAAATTTAAGAAATCTTCTTTTAAAGAACTCAAAGAGCTAGAGCTAAGATATTTAGCATGAAACATGTTCTAATTGGTGTCTACCAAGTTTGTTCAAATAAAAGCCCTGGGGTCAAAATTGGCCCCGCCCCGGGGGTCATTGATTTTCCTTCTATGTATATAGCAAAAACTTAAAAATCTTCTTTGAAAAAACCCAAATAGCTGGAGTTTAGAAATTAAGCATGAAACATCTTCTAGTGAGTGTCTACAAACTTTGTTCAAATAAAAAGCCTGGGGTCAAAATTGGCCCCGCCCCGGGGGGTATTGATTTTCCTTATATGTGTATAGCAAAAACTTAAAAATCTTTATTATTTTTATAGTGAAATTACAATATGACAATAAACAATGTATGAAGTAATAGATCTGCATTTGTTGCAGTCAATCAATCAATAATCAATCAATCACTCTTCTGAAAAATTTAAGTTTTTTACTGTCCTAATTTTGTCCTAACCAAAGTTGCTGCTTTCCCTTCAAGATACGAACGAGAGGCTTTTAGAGACCTCAAACTCATGCCGAAGGGGTTCAAAATCCTCTAATTTTGTTACATATCCCTTTAGTGGTCCATCTGACCACTTCCAACATTTTGTCCACGTGTAGTTTGCCGCCATTGAGCAGTGGTTATTGACATCAGAACGATAACGCTTTATCGGAAATTCCTGCTTTATTTATAGGCGGAGCTTAATATGCAAAGTGTATTCTCACTCGATCCCTATTTCTGTCTACCGCTTTTGGACCCCAACAAAAAGTTGTGAGGATTTTCTAATATTTTCTGTGTATTTAATATAAAAAATTAAACATTTTACAACACATAATATATCATTTTGATTAAAGTACTTTATGAACATTTCATCTAAATGCCTATTTACACCAGACTGTTTTGATAGATCACCTTTTCTAATTTTTACACCTTCATCGGTAAATTTGATATTTCTCAAGTCTATAAAAAATAGAGTTTGGCACCGCTGTCCTGTTGTTAAAGCCAAGAAGAGCCAACTTGCATGATAAAGACATCAAGTCCAAGTTCTCATTTTTCCCTAGTGAAACAATGTATTTTAGTACTTTTTGAACATCCCAAGTATGTTTATACCTAGGTAATGATTGTCCTTTTAAGAACAGTGCTTTCAACAATCTTTTAACTAGATGATGCTTTCCTACCTGAATATCACTTGTTAACTCTAGTAAACTTGAAATTGCTGACCTTGCTGTATTTAGACCACTATATTGTAATCCATTGTCATGCAGCTCTTTCAGGAAACACAAGACTTCTTTTATAAGTGGGTAAAATTTATCAGTTTTCCTTTCACGACAAAAGAGTACCCATTTTTTGTAGTACGAGAAATATTGTATAGATGTTGATGTTTTCCATGAAGCAAGAAGCAGGTCGATAACGTCTTCTGATAGTCCATCACTAACGAGTTTTTTCCTGATATCAGGAAAACACCCAGTTTCATGTGTTTCAGCATATGTTGTTTTTCTGGAATCTTCGTGTTGACCAATGTATGATTTGTCGGTGGTAGTAGGTAACTTGGCTTGCATATCATTTTTAGTAATCGTGGAAACTAAACCTGAGTTGTGAACACTGGTGCTATTAAAACTGCTGTTGCTTCTTCCTGGTCTATTTTCTGGAGAACTGCTGCGATCAAACTAAAAGGAGGGAAAACATACACACATTTAAAGTTATTCCAGTTAAGAGAAAAAGCATTGACTGCGTCCCCCCATTTTTGAAAGATATTTCATAGCAACGGTATTATCTAGAAACAAATGAATGTGTATATTTACTCTTTGCTCAAACAAAAATTGTAACACAAGAAAAGCCGCTTCAAGTTCTAAGTAGTTTATGTGGTGGCTCTTTTCATCTGTTGACCATAAGCCTGACACTTTAATGTCATTTGTTTTTAATCATACCCACCCCAACCGATGTCGAGCTATCACTTTCTATTATCAGCTCTGGATCAGGTAAATTAGTTGGTCTGAATGAATCATCAAATGTTTATCAATCCACCACTCTAAAAACATTTTTTAGCGGCTTTGGTGACAACTTCATTTTTGCATCAAAATTCCCTAATATTGATTTTTAAAGCGGTATCTCTTTCAATTTCCAAATGCTTATAAATAGAGCCCCGCATACTGTATTCCTGGTTCGGCTTGCGACCAATTTTCCTATTACTCTTGCAGCAAATTCTCTTATAGTCATAGTTGTTTCCCTTAATTAATGCTGAATGGCAACAACTCTTTATGCTTTCAACATTTTTCTGGTGTCAGCTTTATGGTCATGTCCACTGAATTCAGCCAAAACCCAACAAAACTTATATCTTGTGTAGGTTTTAATATTGATTTATCACTATGAATTGTAAAACCTAAGTTGTCTATCAGTTTCAATATGTCTAGAATGTTCTCTTCACATTCATTATAAGTTTCAATCTCGTCATATCAAACGAGATAAAGGTTGAAGAGAATAATGATGAAATGTTATTCTAATATGATCTGAGGTTTTTTTTGCAACACAGAAATAACAAAGCTATTCATTAATTAGTTTAATAAGTTTAACATGTGATGAAAATTTATACTTAAATATTTTTGTCAAAAAACATGCCCGCATGATACAATTCACGCTGAAAAATCATGCAGGCCGTGCATGCTATTCTTTTTATACGCCCGTTTGAAAAACGGGACGTATTATGGGAACGCCCCTGGCGGGCGGGCGGTCGGGCGGGCGGCGTCCAATTTTGTCCGGAGCATATCTCCTACATGTTTGGAGGGATTTTAATGAAACTTCATAGAAATGTTCACCACTATGAGGAGCAGTGTCGCGCACATGAACCAGGTCTCTAGATCAAAGGTCAAGGTCACTGAAAAATGCTTGTCCGGAGCAAAACTTCCACATGTATAGAGGGATTTCAATATTACTTGGCACAAATGTTCACCATTGTGAGGCGGAGTGTCGCGTGCAAGATTCAGGTCCTTGCGGCCAAGGTCAAGGTCACACATAGAGGTCAAAGTTCAGATAAAAATATGAAGATGTGTATAATGGACCATTTAGTCATCATTTATTGAGGGATTGTAACACAAATGGTCATTATCAAGACTATGGCTGTGATACATATAATTTAGGTCAATATATAACAAGGTCAAGGTCACTAAAGATGATGAAATATCCAGATTTTGTAAATAGAATTTAATCAAAGGGCAACAACAAAGTTATTACTTTGTTCATAAATGACTTACACAATTACTCCCTTGATCTACTTTCACTTTCAATTCTAAAAATAGAATTTAATCAAAGGGCATAAAATAATCCTCTTTCTTGGACTTGAGTATGTTCTAAAGAATGTAACATTTATTTACACATGTTTCATTCATTGGTCAAGATTCTTAACTGTGATAACTATGGTGTTCTGTAGACTTGGTATTTGTTCATAAAGATCAATACAGTAAATTACCTTATCAAATGTAAATACTTTCTCATAGAAATTTAAATTATATTTTAATTTTCAAGTAAATATCAGTTCTGCTCATTCAAAGATTAAGAATTGTAATGAAATGTTTTTCCCTAGAATAAATCTTAAATCAGAATTTTTTAGTTATTAAATTACAATTACATGTACTTTTTATCTTCCCTACTGATTTGTTTTAAGGTTCATTTAACAACACAGTGCCAAGGATAAAAACTTGCTTGCTAGATAATACTTATCCATAATGCCCCCATCTCCATCTAAAGCTTTCATAAACGGGCGTATTTTGTGACTATGGCACCCTTGTTTCACTTAGCTTACTTCCGCAGCAAAATGTAGTGCCAATATAATTTGTCCTGTCACTCATTATTTTGAACGTTATTTGAACATTATAAGGCTCAAAATAATAGACATGTTCCTATTATTGATGATTAAAACATGGACCTTCGTTTTCATGGGCAAATCATGCTATGCACCTGTGATGTTATTCATGTGTACAAAACTCGCGCCCATATTTTATTCCTTGACAAAGCATAGGAACATGTTTTTTATTTCTTAATTACAATATCCCTTCATGTTCTTTGTTGAATATCCTCCACACATTACATATAGATGATCTTAACTAAAAATCATATTTACATGAATGTAAAATATATAAATTTTGGCCATTATATGAATGTTCTTTAAAACAGTTTTATATAGCATTTAAAGTTCATTGACTACATAAAAGAAATTATTGTATTATGATGATTACAAAATGGCCGAAAAATAAGAAGAAGAAAAATTATCTATATTATATAACATATAATTTGTATTACCCCTTATGCAAAAAGGATCTTACTTTCTTTTAATTTACCTACTTTAATTGCATCATCAAATCACAATTGTATTACTGCCAAAAATACATGTTAAGGCGGTCATAAAGCATATTACATTTAACATCATTATACCCCCAGAAACGAAGTTTGGGGGGGTATATAGGAGTCACCCGGTGGTCGGGCGGTCGGTCGGTCGGTCCAGACGTCCGTTGCATTTTCCTTGTCCGGAGCATAACTTGAAAACTAATGGTTGGAATTCAATATAACTACATACAATGGTCAAGCACATTGAGAGGAAGTGCAGTGCACAAGAACCATAACTCTATCTTGACTAATTAAAGAGTTATTGCCCTTTGTTACTTTTCCTTGTCCGGGGCATAACTTGAAAACTACTGGTTGGAATTCAAAACAACTTCATACAATTGTCAAACACAATAAGGGGAAGTGCAGTGCACAAGAACCATAACTCTATCTAAAGTAATTACAGAGTTATTGCCCTTTGTTGCTTTTTCCATTGCTTTTTTTTTGTCCGTTGCATTTTCCTTGTCCGGAGCATAACTTGAAGACTAATGGTTGGAAT
Source organism: Ruditapes philippinarum (assembly GCF_026571515.1). Classification (NCBI taxonomy): domain Eukaryota; kingdom Metazoa; phylum Mollusca; class Bivalvia; order Venerida; family Veneridae; genus Ruditapes; species Ruditapes philippinarum. The sequence goes on from NW_026857220.1 coordinate 6,832, forward strand.
TCAATATAACTACATACAATGGTCAAGCACATTGAGAGGAAGTGCAGTGCGTAAGAAACATAACTCTATCTTGACTAATTACAGAGTTATTGCCCTTTGTTACTTTTCCTTGTCCGTGGCATAACTTGAAAACTACTGGTTGGAATTCAAAACAACTTCATACAATTGTCAAACACAATAAGGGGAAGTGCAGTGCACAAGAACCATAACTCTATCTAAAGTAATTACAGAGTTATTGCCCTTTGTTGCTTTTCAATTGCCTTCTTTTTTTTGTCCGGAGCATAACTTGAAGACTAATGGTTGGAATTCAATATAACTACATACAATGGTCAAGCACATTGAGAGGAAGTGCAGTGCATAAGAACAATAACTCTATATAAAGTAATTACAGAGTTATTGCCCTTTATTACTTTTCCATTGCTTTCTTTTGTCCGGACCATAACTTGAAGACTAATTGTTGGAATTCTTTATAACTTCATACAATGGTCCAGCACATTGAGAGGAAGTGCAGTGCACAAGAACCATAACTCCATTTTGACTTATTACAGAGTTACTGCCCTTTGTTTCTTTTCCTTGCCCAGAGCATGACTTGAAAACTACTGGTTGGAATTCAAAACAACTTCATACAATGGTCAAGCACAATAAGGGGAAGTGCAGTGCACAAGAACCATAACTCTATCTAAAGTAATTACAGAGTTATTGCCCTTTGTTGCTTTTCAATTGCCTTCTTTTTTTTGTCCGGAGCATAACTTGAAGACTAATGGTTGGAATTCAATATAACTACATACAATGGTCAAGCACATTGAGAGGAAGAATCATAACTCCATCTTGACTAATTACAGAGTTAGTGCCCTTTGTTACTTTTCCTTGTCCAGAGCATAACTTGAAAACTACTGTTTGGAATTCAAAACAACTTCATACAGTTGTCAAGGACATTCAAAGGAAGTGCAGTGCACAAGAACCATAACTCCATTTTGACAAAATACAGAGTTACTGCCCTTTGATACTTTTCCTTGTCCGGAGCATAACTTAAAACATACTGGTTGGAATTCAAAACAACTTCATACAATGGTCAAGCACAATAAGAGGAAGTGCAGTGCACAAGAACTATAACTCTATCTTCAGTATTTATAGAGTTATTGCCCTTTGTTCTTTTTCTTTGTCTTTCTGGCTTATTACAGAGTAATTCAATTAAACTTCATCAATGGCCAACCACATTGAAAGGAAATGCAACATACATGAACCACAATTTAATTGCCCACAACCATAACTCTATGTTTCAATTATTTTACAAGGTATTCTCTTACTAGTAACATCCTCATTTCCGAAGCAGACTTGTGGGGGTATTAATCACATTTAGTGATAGTTCTAGTTCAATTTGTTCTGGAAAATACATTTATAATTTGACACATTTCACTAAACTTTCATTCAAAGGGCACGAAATAACGTTTTGGATTATTCATCAGCATTGCCGCCTCAAATTCAATTTGGTGAAAATAAGATAACTGAATTATATTACTGTATCAAGCATTGTCAAAGGTCATTGTGGTTTGTGAAAAAATACAGATGTGCAACGAAATCCTTTTAACATTAAAAACGGACAGGGTGTCTAATCATAACAGAATTTCTGTGAGCATTTAAAACTAACCTGTTTCACGAGTTTGACTGATTTTATTATGTGGATCTGTTTAATGGATATATAATTTGCATAAGCTGATCCAGAAAACCCGTCTGGCACCCTCAATGCCAGATAAGTCATGTGCACATGTGCTTTCACACAGACTGCAAATTTTTTTTTTAATATAAGTCTCTCCATTGAGACCACTGTATCAATCCAGTTTGTTCATCGGTTAAGGCTGCAAGCAAATGCTCACATTGCATCTGAAATTTATACCATGTGGCACAGTTGCAGCTAGGCCTTTTCTTGGCCTGATCCCAGAGAAACTTTGTAGCTCTTTGCGTCTGGCACAATTATGAACTGTCCATTGATTTCCTGTATGTCATTCCTGGAAAATAATTCATTTTGTCAAACAAGGCATTTATTTTTATTTTTCTGTATAATAAATTGATGATGAAAATAAATAATCAAGAGTGGGTTGACATATTATGTACAAGTGTAGCCCTCCCCGTTTCTCAAAAGACCTCATAGAACATTTTCTTATAAACACAGAATAAAGGAGACTAAGTATTCAAGTAATTCAAATAATTCAACTGATTCATAAAAAACACTCCAAATTTGAATAGACTCCTGGTAAACTATCCTGCAAAAAATAATTAAAATGCAAATTAAGGATCAATTTTTACAAACATGTTTTTCATACGAAAGAGAGTCCGTGTTCAGGCAATTAAATTGTCCATATGGAGTTCACAATATACTTTTATTTTAATCAACTATTAACAATCATAAATTTGTATAAAAATAGTGTCGTTTCAACCAGCGGTAGGGTTTCATACTAATCCTAGCTTAATTGTATAGGGTGCACAGAATAATTCTATAACATTTCAACGATTTAAAATAATTTGGGAATACCTATTTTGAAACTAACCTGGAAATGAATTTTGATATTTCTATACTTTGCATACAGTCTGCCTGTTAAATTCACGAGGGCGTTGCTGGATTTCAACTGGAATGTTGTCAGAAAACTTTCTGTACCGTCCTGAGTCTCTAACATTCAAGTCTTTATATCTGAAGAGAAAAATGCTCATAAACAACATACTTCTCATTTATAGAAAAATATATATATTTATGAACCTAGATTATCCAATTACACAAAATGACCGCTAGAGCTAAAAATAGAAAAATCTTGTCCGACCTTTACAGGTCAAACTACTGGTGGGATTTCAACCTAAATTACAGGAGTGATCAGTACCATTCCTAGTTGTGCACATCACCAGCATGTTTGGTCCAAACTGCGTTTTGGTCTTGTTATCATTCACCAAGTCTGCCAAAAAATCATTGTCACATCTCGTTACCGTACTTTCAGTTTCACTTAATAATTTGTCTAATTCGTCGTGATTTGTCATTGTAGCAGGGGTGTTGCATTCAGTGTTAACAGACTCAACGACCATTTCTTTCCTTTTGCATATTTTGTTGCATTTTCGCAACGTTCAGCACTATATTAGCTTAGATTTCCGTCTGCACCTCTTCCCTTTTCCGGAAAGATTCTTCCATTGCGGAAATCCTTCCCCACAATCCATTGCTGGCTGCGCATGCAGCAATATGCTCCGAGCCTCGTCCTGGAATTTCTCCAGCGACTGGGGATTTCCCCCATTGTTTACAATTTTGGATGAAACACATTGTTCATCATTTAATTGCGTTTCGCAATTAATATTTACTGAGCTTTCATCCAGATTTCCAAGTGTCTCACTGGCTTTCCTAGCTTTGACTCATGCTAATTCTTGTGCCCGTTTAATCATTCTTAATTGAGCCGACAATTTGTCCATTTAGGCCATGAAATGTATCCATAGGACATAGTTTCCCTGCCTATAATGTCAACTGTCATAGTGATTGTGACTAAAGATATGCTTAAACAACAAAAATACTATCACGATACGTACAAATATTTGTCAAAATTAAAAAGGTAAATATTTTGAACAAAGTTTGAAGTTTATCCCTTAAAGAAATTAAAAAGGAAAAGTTTTTAATAGTACTTTTCATATTAAAGTTTTTAATTTTATTTTATAAAGTTTTTTATAATATTTTTTAAAGAAAATTTTTAGTTCTCCATGAGGAGATAATTCTGACAATATTTCATTTAGAGATATGAACCTTATTGTTGATGATAATGAACATTTATTTTAAATTTCAAGTTGATCCTAAGATACAATTGTATATTTTTAATGAACATTCAAAGTTCAAGGGTAGATTATTCTGACAATATTGCATTTAGAGCTATGACCCTTGTCTTGTAAGGTGCAGTTGATGATAATGAACAAATATTTGAAGTTTTAAGTTATTAACTAAAGTAACATTATGCTCATTTTTGTGCCCCTATAATTCAGAAAAAAAACACTGGAAAACATTCACAGTTACATGACTCTTATTCTTTTCCAGGATCCGTTTTTACTGGAAGATGGTCCCATTTTACTGGAAGATTGTGAATCATCATGTGCTTGTTTTCTGTTCACAATCCTGTTCCTGAGCTTAATCAGTTCAGAAACTTTCTTTGCTTTTTCAATTCTTAGTTGCTGAATGGACATGCTAAATTTTTTATCACGTTTTGCTCATTCTGTTTCTTTCTTTTCTTTCAAGTATGTCTGGTAAGTAGAATAGGAACAGATAAAGGACTTTTTCATTTGCCTACTGATTTTCATGGATGTACTTTTTACATTTTTTCTTTTCAGCAATGTTTTGATAATGACCACTGCCTTGTAGTTCTTAACTGTGAGTTTTGTCCTGTCCTTCTCAACATATTTGAATATTTTTCATGACATACAATTAACTGGAACAAAAGGTAAAGAAGCATTAGTATTTTAAACTTACCTAGCTTGTAAGACACACTGAACAGATTCTTAAAATTGTTATCAACATCATATGTCATCACGGCCTAATATTCTCAAACAGTCTCTGCAGGAGTCTCAACATTCCAGGCAAAGAAACAGCAGCAGCATTTACCAAGTCAATACCTTAGACTCATTCTTTACTACATTTAATACTTTCATGTTTCCAAACCAGACAAGGGATCACCTTCAGGTTCTGTAATAGTTATTTTATAAGCCTGACGGCTTCTGTACCTGTCAAGATCTCATTTTCCATTTCTGTCATCAAGACTTCAGCTTCTTTGGTAGCTGCCAAGACCCCAGAAGCTTCTGTAGTCAAGACCTCAGGTTTTACATCTGTAGTCAGGACCTTACATTCTACAGTTGTAGCTGCTTACATTCTACAGTGGTCTACTTTGGTGGCTATCAAAAGCTCAGCTTCTGTAGCAGTTAAAACATCAGCTTCTGCTTCTGAAGTTAAGACCTCAGCTGATTTTTCAGAAGCCCTCCCCTCCTGTAGTTAGGACATCACTTTCTACTTTGGTAGCAGTCAATACCCCAGCATCTGCTTCTGTAAGCAAGTCCCAACCTTCATCTTTGGTTGTCGGCAAAACCTCAGCTTCTACCTCTGTTGTCAAAACTTCACCTACAAGTTTAGTAGCAATAAAGACTTCAGCTTCAGCTTTTGTAGAAAAAATCTACTTCTAAAGCCAGATCTTCACCTACTTTGGAAGAATTCAAGACCTCAGCTTCTGCTTCTAAAGTCAATACCTCAGCTTCTGTAGTCAGGACATCATCTTTTACGTTTTTAGCAGAAAATGCCTCAGCTTTACTTATCAAGACCTCAGCTTCTGTTGTCAAGTCGTCTTCTGTTGTCAAGATATTAGCCTCTACTTTGGTAGCTGTCAAAACCTCAGCTTCTGAAGTAAAGCCCTCAGCTTCTACTATGGTAGTGGTCAAGACCTAAGCTTTTGCTTTTGAAGTAAAGGCCTTAGCTTCTGAAGTAGCTTCTGAAGTAAAGTCCTCAGCTTTTACTTTGGTAGCAGTAAAAACCTCAGCTTCAGCTTTTGTAGAAAAAAAATCCAGCATCTACTTCTAAAGCCAGATCTTCACGTACTTTGGAAGAATTCAAGACCTCAGCCTCTGCTTCTAAAGTCAATACCACAGCTTCTGTAGTCAGGACATCATCTTTTACTTTTTCAGCAGAAAATACCTCAGCTTTACTTATCAAGACCTCAGCTTCTGGTGTCAAGTCGTCTTCTATTGTCAAGATATTAGCCTCTACTTTGGCAGCTGTCAAGACCTCAGCTTCTGAAGTAAAGTCCTCAGCTTCTGAAGTAAAGTCCTCAGCTTCTGAAGTATAGTCCTCAGCTTCTGAAGTATATACCTTAGCTTCTGAAATATATACCTTAGCTTCTGAAGTATAGACCTTAGCTTCTGAAGTATAGTCCTTAGCTTCTGAAGTATAGACCTTAGCTTCTGAAGTATATACCTTAGCTTTTGAAGTAAAGTCCTCAGCTTCTGAAGTATAGTCCTCAGCTTCTGAAGTATATACCTTAGCTTCTGAAGTATATACCTTAGCTTCTGAAGTATAGACCTTAGCTTCTGAAGTATAGTCCTTAGCTTCTGAAGTATAGACCTTAGCTTCTGAAGTATATACCTAAGCTTTTGAAGTAAAGTCCTTAGCTTCTGAAGTATAGACCTTAGCTTCTGAAGTATAGACCTTAGCTTCTGAAGTATAGTCCTCAGCTTTTGAAGTAAAGTCCTTAGCTTCTGAAGTATAGTCCTCAGCTTTTGAAGTAAAGTCCTTAGCTTCTGAAGTATAGACCTTAGCTTCTGAAATATATACCTTAGCTTCTGAAGTATAGTCCTTAGCATCTGAAGTATATACCTTAGCTTCTGAAGTATAGACCTCAGCTTCTGAAGTAAAGTCCTCAGCTTCTGAAGTAGAGTCGTCAGCTTCTGAAGTATATACCTTAGCTTCTGAAGTATAGACCTTAGCTTCTTAAGTATAGACCTCAGCTTCTGAAGTAAAGTCCTCAGCTTCTGAAGTAAAGTCCTCAGCTTCTGAAGTATAGTCCTCAGCTTTTGAAGTAAAGTCCTTAGCTTCTGAAGTATATACCTTAGCTTCTGAAGTATAGACCTCAGCTTCTGAAGTAAAGTCCTCAGCTTCTGAAGTAAAGTCCTCAGCTTCTGAAGTATAGTCCTCAGCTTCTGAAGTATAGTCCTCAGCTTCTGAAGTATATACCTTAGCTTCTGAAGTATAGACCTTAGCTTCTGAAGTATAGTCCTCAGCTTCTGAAGTAGAGTCCTCAGCTTTTGAAGAATAGACCTTAGCTTCTGAAGTGAAGTCCTTAGCTTCTACTTTGGTAGTAGTCAAGACCTCAGCTTCTACTCCTTTAGTTAAGACCTCAGCTTCTGTTAATGTAGATAAGACCTCAGCCTCTGCTTCTGTAGTTAAGACTTCAGCATTTGCTTTTGTAGTCAAGACCTCAACTTCTGTAGTAAAGTCCTCAGCTTCTTCTTTGGTAGTAGTCAAGACCTCAGCATTTGCTTTTGTAGTCAAGACCTCAACTTCTGTAGTAAAGTCCTCAGCTTCTTCTTTGGTAGTAGACAAGACCTCAGCTTCTGCTTCTGTAGTCAAGGCCTCAGCTTCTGCTTCTGGAGTTAAGCCCTCAGCTTCTGCTTCTAGTGTCAAAACTACAGTTTCTGCTTCTGTAGTTGAGACTTCAGCATCTGCTTCTGTTAGCAAGTCCTTAGCTTCTGTTGTCAAATCCTCAGCTTCTACTTTGGTAGTTCTCAGCTTTAGCTCCTGTAGTTAAGACCTCAGCTTCACCTTCTTTAGTTAGACCTCAGCTTCCGCTTCTGTAGTTAGGACCTCAGTGTCTGTTTCTGTAGTTATGAACTTAGTTTCCACATTGAAGTCCTCAGCTTCTACTTTGGTAGTTGTCAAGACCTCAGCTTTAGCTCCTGTAGTTAAGACCACAGCTTCACCTTCTTTAGTTAGATTTCAGCTTCTGCTTCTGTAGTTAGGACCTCAGTGTCTGTTTCTGTAGTTATGAACTTAGTTTCTACATTGAAGTCCTCAGCTTCTACTTTGGTATTGTCAAGACCCTACTTTAGCCCCTGTGTTTAGACCTCAGCTTCCCCTTTTTTATTGTTTCAGTTCTCTTTGTATTAGGACCCAGTGTCTTTTCGTATTTATAAACTTAGTTTCTACATTAAAAGCCCCAGTTAAAACTTTGGTGGGGGTTAAGACCCTCTCTTCTGTTTTTGTAGTTAAACAAGATGTTTAAAATGTTGCTCCCTCTGTGAAGTCAAGAAAGAATTTTTTTTCAGTAGTAGCACAAGTCTCATCTTCTGCTTCTGTAGAAGTACATACTCTATCTCCTGTATTTGTAGCAGTAAACACATCTTTTGTTTTTGTTAAGATATCAACTTCTGCAGTAGTACAAACCTCGACATCTGTTTCTGTCACCATAGATAATGAGTAGAACTTGCTTTCAGATTTCTGTATAAATTTCTATGTTTATCTTTAAATTCTGTGGTGTGGCTAAAATTCTGTCCAAGCATCCAATTTCGAGACAGTTCCGTCGAAAAATAAAAAAAGTTTGAAAAAGATCCAATATGAGAGAAAAAAGTTTAAATTATTTCTTTTATAGAACCATTTTCTTCATTGTGTACACGACTGCAAACAGACATTTCCTAATTTAACAAATTATTTTATTAATTAAATTTTCAAATAGCATTATTTCTTTACAACTTTTGCATCTGTTACTTTGGCTTGCAATTAGAATCATTTTACACTTTACACAATCTCCATATTATTTGATTTGACTAACAATTTGTTGAAAGAATAGTTTCACAAGTACAGGTAAAGAACTCAGGGCTATCCATGAATTTTGATAATTATAGTAAAGAAATTGATTGAAAATGCCTCAGTGGGTATCAATTCTTGCAAATATTTCTCTGTGTTTCAAATGGAAGACTGTGTTGAACTATCACAAGGGACACCTGATTCATGTATTTTGCAAAGATTTGTCCAATTAGTGGTGATAAAGCATTTTTTACTTGCAGATTTAATATTTTATCAGCTATCCACTATTCCTAAAATAGTAGATACAAAAGTTGAAGCAGAAATTTTAAAAATTAATTACATTTTACATCGAGTTAATCTTTGCATACCATATTGTCTCTATTTAACACCCCCGAGGGCTTGCATTTTTTCAAAAGGTGGGCGTTAATTAGAACTATAAGATATGTTTATCAAAGATATAATTCAATTGTAAAAATCATTATTCGTTATAATCGTATAATACAAAATACAGGATTATATTATTTCAACGACTTTACATTACTGTCAGGAGTGTCATTAATTGTTAGTTTTGAATAAAAAATTTTGGATTGTTCTTTCATTATGGATTATGAATCTATAAGGCAAGAGTTTTTTCCCCACAAAATGTGGTGGGGGTGCTGATTAGAGAGGGGGCGTTAATTGGAAACAATACAATTTATATATACTTGGAGAAAATCACATTCTAAAAATCTGTTAATTTGATATAATTTATTATTTCAAAGAAATGATCTTTAAGATTCTTCTGTTTATCAGATTTTTATACTGGTATTTTATTTTCTTGGTGTTTTTCATCATGCATTGTTAAAAATTATGTACTAAATAAAGGTTAGTGTATAAAAGTGTTTATTTTCTGAAAGGTGTGTTTATCATGCTATATTTGTCATGCATTGTTATTTACAAAAGTAAATTGTATATTTTAAGAACTAGTTAAATTTGTATCTTAATTTTTTGTGTAATAGGTTTTCTTTAAAGGGACTCAACTGAGGGTTTTTTGATATAACAGGACTAAAAATATAATTCTGAGATTTATGTACCATTTGACCTATAACTTATGTGCTATTTTTCAGATAATTCACTCACCCTGATTTTTCCAGAAAAAAAATCATTTTTATTGTGCGAAATGGCCCCAAAGTGAAAAGCATTGCAGCGCTTTTCACTCAAATCAGGCTAAGAATCACACAAAAAATCTATTTCAGTTTTCTTTGTAGTATACATGTATTTCATTATTATCTTTTGTAGATTTTTTTTCATTTTTAGTGTGTTAGAATTTCAAATTTGATGTTGTTATGCCTTTGACCTCAGTGGAGCCCCTTTAATAACATTTTATACATGTATATATAATTAGTATTTTTATTCCCCCAAAATATATGTTATGTCTTACAATACATTTTGGATAGACATAAAAAGAAAAACAAAGAAGTTTATTTTCACAGAAAAAAAGAGAGAGAAAAAATAACCACGTGTACCAGAGTAAAGTAGGGGAATATAGATAGTAATTTATAAATTTAGACCTTTAGTTTATTTTACTGATTTTAGCTCACCTAAGCGCAAAGTGGTGAGAGGTGAGCTATTGCGATAGCATGAGTCTCATGTATGATGTGTCTGTTGTTATATATATCTAAAATGGTAGATAAGATTTAAGCTTCCTACTCAATCCTGATTGTATTTTATGCATTGTAATTTAGTTGGTAGAAGAAAAAAATGATGTATTGTTAAAAACGAAACCACATGGTAGGTTTTGACCAAGCAGTAATTATCCTTACATGGCCTTGAACTACAATAGTTTTAATAAAAATTGCCCCAGTCTGATGCATGTCAAGTATATAAAAAAAAGTCTAAAATTAGACTTTAAAGGCCCATTATACCCCAGAAATGCTTTTAATTGTATTTCTAGAAAGCTTTTACTTTTGCTGTGTTGTTAAAGTTTTCAAAAGGTTACTTAGTTGCCAGTTACCTAAACTCTCTTTTGCTCCAGTTGCTGCTTGGTTGATGGAACAGTTTCAGTGATTGAAATCAAATTACTTTTTTTTGCTTTTTTACCACTGTTATTACAAATAATTTCACATGAAAAGCAAGTATAACATCTTACATGCTTTAAAAACAATTATTTTAACATTATAAACTTGCGTAATGTGCTTTTAAAAATGAAATCATTTAGCATGTAGTATTTTCTAGGGGACAACTACACATTTTTCAAATACCGGTACTATGCAGCTTGGGGGGAAAATGACAACCCAATATAACCTAATTACTGACTTGCATCAAAGAATTGTGACCTGGTCCAGCAATGTATCTAAGGTTAGCAAATAAGGGTATTCATGGCCCTCTTGTTGAAAAAATATGTTTATATGATACATTTTACATGACTTGTTTGAAAAGGATGGATCTGAATTATTCTGTCAAAAGTTATTGTCTGCTATTTAGTTTTTAAGTTTTTATCAACTATACAGTTATGTATCTAAAAATACAAGTTCTGATCCTGGATGTAACAGGTCTACCTATTTGATAGAATTCATTGCATTAACATATTGCTTAATTATAATATTTGAATATACGATAAGAATATTTTATTTTTGATAACTTTTATAGTAAATTATGATTTCAATCTTATGTTTTGGATATTATGACATTTTTGTTTTACCTTGTGTTCTTATGCCTTTTGTTGAAATAAATTATCATAAATAAATTGCTGTGTTATGTTGTTTATTCTTTAATGTTAACCCCTAATCATCAGTCTCCTGGTTGTCTGTCCATCTGTTTGCACACCAATGGATTTTTTGGTGGCTGTGGTAGTACATTTCCTTTCCTTGTAGAGATTTTTAGCTTGAGCCGATACCGATAGACGAAGACGGCTAATTTTTTAAGGGGGCGTTTCAAAATGATTTCTTTTCTTTTTTTTTTAAAGAAAACAGAAGACCAAGCCAATATAATAATTGCATTTATTTCTATTACAAAAAGCCGTTCATATGTGTTTTCTGAATATCTAATTTGATTCATCAGAATATTTTTCGACATCAAGCTGGTGAAGCAATTTTGGAACTTTGTGTTTAATAAAATTCGTTGTAAAATAATTGATTTTCCCAAATAATGTCAGCAAGCGGCCTTGTTCTTCTCCGTTTCTGTGTACGTGAGGGAGTAAGGTCTTCTTCTTGTGATGATGAAAGTCCATTTTCCCTTAAATCAGCTGTTCCTGGTTGATTATCCTGGTGTGACCCGAGCTGCTACTTGACTGGCCTCGTGTTCTCTCGTGTCGATCCCGAACATTCTAAAGATGATGCGCCAAAAGCATCTAATGCCACTCCTGTACATGATAACCGAAACTAAAAGCATGATATTAAAAGACGTTTAAATGCGCTTATTTTTATGTAACAAGATAACAAAAGGCAAAAAGGGTAAACCGATTAGAGAAGCAGAATATGAATTATAGTGTGAAAATTACAGATTTAATGTTTTGTTGTGTCTTTTTTCACCCCCCCTCCCCCCCATTTTACATATTGACAAACATTAGTGTTTACATTGCCCATGTGAAACTCCGTGAGGGAAATTTCCCTTTATATGAATACTAAATTGTGCAATATGATGTTATAAAAAGATGATAGTAGTTTATGAAGTATGGCTAAACCTATTTCAACACAATTTTTTATGTCACATCAAAATGAATATTAAAAAATTCCAGGCATACATGTGTCTTATTTTAGGTAACAATGGACAATGAACCAATCAAAGCAATAAGTAACATATTACCGGCTTTGGTTAAGGCTTCCCCGACATCACCAATTACTTTGGACTTATTTGCACGATTTTAAAACTCATTCGAGCATCGCCTAACCCGATACTAAATATAAGTTATATATTTATTTTGAATCATTAAAGACATTTTTAGTGGCAGAAATGTGTTTATTTTATCTCTTTCAAGTGACCGGGGGAACTGCTGAGACATTTTTTAGATCTGTTAGAAACTATTCGTATTTCATCATACAAGCCTCTTATACTTCTTGCAAGAAACAGAGTTCTTTTTGTGCTTATGTGGTTTCAAACATACCAGAAGTTTATGATGCTTTCGTCATTGTTCAACATATCAGTGCCAAGTGCGACAATTTTTTTTGCCACAAGTTAATAAGTGCTTAGCCATGACTGGCACCTGGAACAGAATTTCAATAGTCGCGATAGCAATTGATGGAATTTCTTATGGTATCAGTAGCCCTTTGCATGAATGAAACACAAAACAGTTTTATTCGGGACATCGAATATAAGATATATAGGAAGTGGGTTTCCTCGTCACTATAACGATACCAAGCAGTATTACTGTTACCTCAGATCGGCACTAAATTTTACCATTTTCACAAGAGTGCGTTGAACTTGTCGATACAATTTATCCGACTTATGCTCATTACACGTCAGCTCAAATACGCCATAAATAAGGGCCTAAACGGCGGAGAAAGTGCCTAAAACTTAACAGAATAGTAAAAATACTGTGTATGTCTAGCAGAGATTATTACGTTACATGCCAATTTCTAGTGTATGAATAAATAAAACAATTGTATAATATTATTTGTACTCTTCTTAACTACCATAAAAAGGTTAAAGCACTGACTGTATTAAATTGAATGATAAATATTTTGAGATAACCCCCGAATATTATAACCGTTGTTCATCTCCGGCTATCGTTATCCGTCCAAGCTGTAAATCTCTATTTATTAAGAAAGATTATAAATGTGACTAAAATCTTTGATGTGGCCTAAAACACAATTGGGAGACCAGTAGAGTAACAATGTATATATCAAACAGTTACAATTCTTTGCATCTCTTGAACCAATGGAAGGCAATTGAATTACCGGTACTTTACCATGGGACATTATATTATGAATGGATCATGTAAGGAAGACATGCAGGTAATAGTTTGTCTGTTCTTGGCCACCCAGTAGAGCATTACCCAATAGCTATAGAAGGTATCAGCTATAAAAGGACAGATTATGTAGAAAAAAGTACAAGTTCATACCAACTTCTTGTGCATAATTTTTGAGCTATTATGCAAAAATATTTAATTTCTATAGTAGTATTATAACATAAAGTATAACAAAAACTAACATGAAATGTCATAGATGGATAAATCTTACTGAATAGTTGGTCAAGCATTTCTTTATTTAGCTCCCCTGAGCTGGCTCTAACTATTAGGATCATTGAAAGTCCGTCATTAAGTTTAACACTAGTGGACACATTTTTTGCCTCAATTTCACCAAAACTTGGTCAGGATCTCCCAGTCATTGCTCGGACAGGTTCCAACATGGGTCATCTTGAATGGATCAGAGGCTTGGTACATTATGATCAAACTTGGTTGGAATGAGCTTATAATTTAGATGTGGTGCATCATAGCCATTTCTTTTGCCCTAGCTGAAAACCATTCTTATTATTGCAAAGTACTCAACATTTTTTTTTAAAAATAAATGATACTGAAATATGGCGCGGAGATTGTTGTCGAACGTGGTCATGTCTTTAAGACATCTTGTCCTTTCTTAAGAAAACAGCATATTGTTTGTCTTCTTATGTCCCATAAAAGTGCATTATAATTCCAGACTTGCTTTGCACTGCTCATCTAGCTAATGAGATCTGTCTACCTACAAAGTTTCATGTTGATATCTCTTACTGTGTCGTCTTGAAAAAGGCGACATATGGGGTTACTTTTGTCAGCGGCGTCGGCATCCACATCCCCTTAGGCTTGTCCACGGCATAAGTCAGTCATAATGACTTTTCAAACTTGGTAATGCATGCTTCTTATAATGACCCGAAGGCAGTGCTTAAGAACTGGTACTCTGCACTTCTTATTTTTTAAGTTATTGCCCTTTGTTAATTTTCATACTTTAATTTTTGTCCAGGCCATTTCTCCTAAAGTATAAAAGCTATGAACATGAAACTTGATAGGATGATAGATCTCATTAGAAAGAAGTGCAGTACACAAGAACCCGTACTCTGCATTTCTTATTTTTTTGAGTTTATTGCCCTTTGTTAATTTTTCATACTTTATTTTGTCCATGCCATTTTTCTCCTAAAATATAAAAGGTACGGACATGAAACTTCATAGGATGATAGATCTCATTAAGAAGAAGTGCAGTGCACAAGAACCGGTACTTTGCATTTCTTATTTTTTGAGTTACTGCCCTTTGTTAATTTACATACTTTATTTTTGTCCAGGCAATTTCTCATTAATTATAAAAGTTATAGACTAGAAAGTAGGATGATAGATCTTATTGATAAGAAGTGGCAGTGCACAGAAACTGCTGCTCTGCACTTCTTATTTTTTGAGTTATTGCCCCTTTGTTAATTTTCATATTTCATTTTTGTCCTGGCCATTTCTCCTAACATATAGTTTACAAGGGTGACACATCAGACTCGCGGAGTTCTAGTAGTGTCAAAGTTATGTCCTGAACAAAGTTCAAAATGTTAATATGAACAAAGTCAATAACTCCATAATTAGGCAAGGCTGAGTTATGGTTTTGTGCACTGCACATCTACCTACCTACAAGGTGTCTTGTTCATATCTATTATACTTTCAGAACTATGTCCAGGAAAATCTTCAGTGTAAAAATGGACAAAAGGCAATGACTCCAAAATTAGGCAAGGCAGAGTTATGTTTTTTTGCCACTGCACTTCTATCCAATGAGATCTATCTACCTACAAAGTTTCATGTTGATATCTCTTTTAGTTTGTGTCCCAGACAAAGTTCAAAGGATAAAAATTAACAAAGGGCAATAACTCCAAAATTAGTAAAGACAGAGTTGTGGCTTTTGTGCACAGTAAGATCTATCTACCTACAAAGTTTCATGTTGATACCTCTTGTTGACATTACAGAGTAATGTCCCATACAAGAAAAGCGGACGGACGAACAAAGTGGCGACTCTGCTCACCCTTCAGGAGGCAAAAAAAATGGTATATAATTCAGTCACACATGACCGTGTCATGGCAGAAAAAGCATTCTGTGTCTAATGTCTGCATGATAGCAACTGTGTTTTTGATTAGATTTGAACCAAGTTTGTAAACAACATGTGCCATCATGCATTTCAGCTGCCAAAATAAATACATACATATAGATGATATTAAATTTTGTTTTGTTTTGCATACAAGATCAACATATATTTCACAAAGTGACTCCAGATGAAATATTTCATGAATGGCAATCAACCATAAGAAAATATTACAGCTGGTGTGTGAAATTAAATTTAATTTTAGGTGCAAAACAAATTTCTTTAATGCTTTGTTAGTGACTGAAGTTATTTTGACAGATTTTTAGATGTTATCATGCACTCTTCTTCATGAGGTCAGGAGTCTCTAAAAGTACATAATGAAAATTAATTTTTATAATTGCTCGAATATTGTTACAATTTTAACTTGCTGTTTATGTGCTTCTGTAATCAAGTAGTTTGGAAATATTGACAGCATAAGAAAAATCTTTTTTGATATATTATTCCTCCGCATCTCAAATACAGTTTGGCTACAGTGAAGATTATATGTTGGTAATTTTTACTAATGTGGTATAGAACTTTGACCTTGGATGACTGAGAATTAGTGAAAGAAGACCTCAAGTCCCCTCTTCCATGCATTATTTGATTAGAACCACCAATGTTCCGTAAGCTAGCTGGACAACTTCCTCACATGAAAGAATCCAAAGTCCCTGACAGGATTCAAACCCATAGCAGTAAGGGACAAGTGGATTGAAGTCAACAACCTTAACCACAAGGCCATGGTTGCCCCCAACACAAATACCATTAAGTTTCTAGATAGTTCATACTGTGAAAAAATTATATTGATATAAGAAATAAAAAGAAAACAAAAAAAAAATTATATTGATATAAGAAATAAAAAGAAAACAAAATTCTGAAATCTGTTGTAATGTTATTTATTGTAATATTGTACAAGTTTTCTGTATAGTATGTTATCATTATTGCACAATGGAACACAGAAGAAATCCTCAGAAGGAAAATAGAAAATAAACAATGTCCTTAATAACAGGTCATAAGTTACAATCATTTGGAATCAAATAATCTTGCAATAAGCTTGCATTTTAATAAAATGCACTCCATAATTGTGTTGTAACCTTTGGACCTGTACACAGTCTAGGATAGTATAACACTATCAGAATTGATCAATTTTGATTGTGTGTGTACTTGGACTTGATTCTCACAGCATTTTGGCATACAAATTTATAAATGTACCACATTTTTCAGGCATATAAATTAACTGTGAAAATAGAGGAGGAACATGAAGATAACATATATTGATGGCATAGTTCTGAACACAATTTATTCTCAATTAGCAAGAATGCATATTGCACCTTTTTTCTTTGTAATGTATTAGTAATAGTATGGAGTAACAGGTATGGAGTTGCCAACATGTGTTGTAACATCTGAAAGTGAAGTAGCCCTGCATCAAACAGTCCAAAAAATCCTTAAATATTAAAACATAGTTTTTATTCTCTTCTCATTCATGTGAATATTTTTGTTACAAAATTTAGAACAAATACATGATATTATAATTCACATGTGTCATTAAATTATTCAAACTTGTATTGGACTTATAACAACCAAAAACATACACATGTAATTATTCAAAGCTTACTTGCATTACAATGTATTAGAATTCCTTTGCTCTGAAAAAATCACTGGGGGTTTAATCTTCAAGAATATAATTTTAGAAATTATTTTTTGACAATATTTTTTTTCTCTTCAATAATTACAATTGAACTGTAAATAATGCAGATTGTAGAAACTAAGTCACAGTTTCAGTGTATTGTCAACAACACAGGAGGCATATGATTTACACAGTTAAGACTGCTGTATGCTGAAAATTAATCACTAATTCTACATAACATTTATGTACAGGAAATAATGGAAGACAATGAACAAAATACCTTATCTGTATAATGAGGATGGAGTGATTGATGAATTTATTGGCTAATCTATGTAAAACAATGATGTTGAGTTCAACTTGTATAATAATTGTATTATTAATAATTGTATAATAAAAATTTTGTTTCGTAATCTTCAACAATTTATAAACACAATTATTATTGATTGTTATTTATAAAATTAAGGAGAAATGGAGAATTCTATTGACAATGATTATCATAACCATGTTCTGATCATTCAAT
>NW_026857222.1:0-18463 GCF_026571515.1 Ruditapes philippinarum
TTTTTTCTTTAGAGCCGATTGAGTGAAAAGCGTTTAAATGCTTTTCAGTTTGTGTCATTTTTTACAATTTGAATGATCATTCTGGTAAAACGAAAGTGCGTGAATGATCTGAACTTTTGTACAAAGATTAGTGGTCTTAACCTTCATCAAATGGTATATTTATCAGTAAAAAATATTTTTCAGTCCCATTATGTCTAAAAACCTCAGTAGAATCCCTTTAAAGGGATAAATATATATTTATTCGTTACGTTATAGAACTGTTCTCTAATAGAGAAGTTGTGTTAGCAGTCGGATAGCAAGGCCAGTAGAACCTTTGTCTGCAGTTTCCAGGTAGGCTTATTATTTTCTGCACTCTTAAATATGTGTATACGGGCGGATAGCTTGGTCGGTAGAGGAGGGGTACGGTATTCCAAGGGAAAGGTTCGAATCCCGGTAGCAAATTTTAACTAATCAGGTGACATAAACATAGTACTTTAAATCGTTTAAAAGCGAAGTATTATAATTACTCATACCGGATTTTCAGAATTTAACAACACATTCTAATAAAGATGTTTTATAAAAAAAATCCAAACTATGCATTTCTAATATTTTTGTTGGTAATTTTTCCAGTATGTAAAATACTTTAGGACCAATCTATTTTGAAAAAAAAATTTCATCCTGATATTTTTAGAGAAATTTCACAGCAGATTATAGAAATTTGCTTTTCTCTATCAAACATTTTATGTTTTTAGATACTCACATGTTTTTTATAGGGTCATGATGGTCTTTTATGATAATACAAGACAAAATATGTTTTATTATGATAAATGAAAGCCTGTGTCAATTGTATATTTCCTGACTTTAAAGAGTAGAGTACGATGTGTCACTTGAGTATAAATTTAAATAAATGTACTTTAATTCTATTGATATTGTTAAGTACGCTTCCAGTGGTTTATAATATCAGCTTTTATAAAAATCAGGCCGCACAGCTGGTTTATGTTAGCATACTGATAGAGAAACATTGTTTTCATTTTGGACTTTGTTATTGCGACATTGGCTTTGTAGGACAAAGGTACGTGATAACGTGTGCCAATGAGTGGAACCGCTCCCCTTCTATGAGCTACCTGGATAGCTTCATAGTTATTGAAATTCCCCCTAGAAATTTTAGTCTTCAGTAGTGATTAGGAGCCAGCGCCGACGGAGACACATAAAACACCCGAAGAAAGTACCGTTTTATACGCAACAAAAGATAATTTTCACTTTTTTATTTGTTAAACTGACTAAACAATTAAAACAATATATTCAGTTATTTCATCCAGATTTTCATTTAATTTCGTAGCAATAGTTTATAATTATAAAGAACATTTTGTGTAAGAAGGATCATGTACAAAAATCATTATTTTGTTAAATTAAAGGTTCATAGAAAAAGTTTTCTGCAAAAGTATGAAAAACGTTAGTTTGTAGTAACAACTGATCATTTCTGGATAAATCTATTTTTCAAATCAGTTGATTTTGAATTACGATTTAACCATTTGAACCATGCAATGTCCGCCGGCCAGTTTCTTTAAAGCGTTTCTTTTAACATACATTCATTTTAACGGAACTGCCAACTTCACCTCAGCATTGTTTTTCCTCATTTTAGAGTATAAGAAATGAACCAACCGAGTTGTCTTTGCTGTTATGGTATGTGATTTATTGAGGTTCAGTTCAAAAAGTAATTATTTAAGTATTTCCAAACTTGTTACCGATACTATCTTAATTTTTTAGATAAAAATCGTTCAAATATTTCTTTTGAAATTATTATTGCTATTATGTAGCATGCATGATTTTTTTTCTTATCCAACTCCAATCATTCATTAGGTATAATCTTGAAAACATTTACACATATTTAAGGGCTCAACAGTGAACCATTCACATAAAATATATTGTGATGATACAGGTGTTTAAACCAATTAGGGTTTTGTAATGTGCCGGGAACACAGGTGTCCACCATGCAAAATAAATCAAAGATGTCTATACAGGAAATTACGAATAAGAAGAATTTCATTCTTTCAGAAATAGCCCAATAGACCACAGACATATCCAGCATATTTCATAGTTACATTTTTGGTATATAAACATAATTATTATGAATAAATACTGACTTTAGTCAACATGTGATTTGTAAATACTGTAAACAAAGTGAAATGTGTCCATATCTGTAAAAAAATATTGACAAAAATATGCATAAAATAATACATGTCACGTGATCGTAAGATGCAAAATATTCAAAATGCTACTTTTACAAGCTTTGAAAACATTTTTACCGAAAAAAATTGAGTCAGACATATGTTATTTTTCATCAGAGGTAATATTATTATGAAGTTTACTATTTTGACATGATGCTTTCATGTTACAAAAAGTTCTAATTAGAAATACGTCAACATAGTTTTCATATACAGTAAGACTATAACAGTGTCTGATTATCAATGTTATTGTTGCTAGGAAACAACAGATAACTTGATATGGTCACATCAGATACCTGTAGTTTTTGCTGATAAATTAAGGGCGTAAAAGTACAATACTTGCATTATAATACTTATTTATACGTAACAGTAAATGTTGAACATGGCAAACGTCGTCGTTATAAATACATGTAAGCCAGTTAGAATTACCAGTGCTGGTAAAACTCGATAAAAATAATTCCCGTGTATGCATTCTGTACTCGTGACATGCTATGTCATGACGTCAGGTTTATAAGCGGTGACATCAATTAGGATCCAGAATGATTAATTTAAAAGTAAAAATTATATATATTAAAATGCCCCCCTTGTTTTAAAATAACCAATAACCATTTGTATTAATACTTGTTAAGAACAAATTGGTTTGATGGCTGTATGTACTTTTACCATATAACTGAATATAAACTGGTTGTAAGAAAAACCATTGTGCAATGCTTTAACATATTCCAAGAAAAAAATAAAAATATGAAGTTATTTTTAATCAGGTAAATTTTCATGTAAAGGAAACCTAGCGCTCTGAATATATATTAAAAACATAGGCACTCGGTTCCAAAACTTTCTATGATTTTTAATTTCTTTAAACAAGAGCGATCAGTAATCACATGTGTCGCCTCATGATGGCCAATTTCATGTTGGGACAAATTTTGTGACAGACGGACAGACAGTGCACAACTACACTTGGTGTTCATCATTCCTGTAAAATTTGGATAAAATTGCACCAGTAGTTAATGAGTAGTCCGGACAAACTTTTGCGTATTTAGCAACACACAAAAAAACAAACCTTTTTATCAAAGGGCTATAACTCGGCCAAAAATCATTCAACCGGAAAACCTGTGCAATATGCGCAAGGACTTGAGCTACAGATCAATCCTGTAAAGTTTCATTGAAATTACATGAGTGTTATAAGAGAATTAGTCCGGAAAAACTTAAAAAATAAAAATTATTAAAGGGCCATAACTCTGACAAAAATCATTGAACCGCAAAATGCTGACAATATGCACAACTAGACTTGGTACTGATCATTCCTGTAAAGTTTGGATGAAATTGCACCAGTAGTTAATGAGGAGTAGTCCGGACAAGTTTTGTGATGGACGGACGGACATACAGACAGACAGACGGACAGACAGACGACGGAGAAGTGATCTCTATATGTCGCAACTACTCCGTGGAGGCGACACAAAAAATGTAGTTTGTATATAAAATACTACAAGGTTTCGCAGCCGCCATTTTTTAATGCAACGGAAGTGCATTAACTGGTTTACAATTTCTTAAAAAATTACTGGCTCCCGAATCACTGTTTAAAGAATAGTGTCGATGCGGGTACCACGGCTAAATAGAGCACCTTTCCGTTTTGTTTGTTGTCGTCTGGAAGGGTTACAATAATTTTTAATGATTTTTTTATGATATCTTTGGAATCGATTCTTCTGACAGACGTTTTTGGATAACTTATCAGAAATTACGAATTCTTACGGAAGTGTGCGGCTTGATTTTGATCGCGATCTTCATATTCCACATCTTCTCTGATTCTATTCCAGTGGTGAGAAGATGTGAAATGACCATTACATGAGTATTTCATGTATAATGAGCATTTGTACAGCCTATACTTCAATATGAATAGTAAACAGTTACTCGTGAGCGAGTTTATCCAAAAGAAGCACAATCTTGTGATTCTGGGACAGGCAGGCACAGGGAAAACATTTACCATTTCAACTTTTTTGAATAAATTTAAAGATGACGAAGGTAAGTGTTGTATTGACATGTTACACAGGAATTGTTTGCAGACAATACAGAGGATCACCATTTACTGCAACCTCATTACAAAGGTAACCATGGTAATTCTGAAATATGAAAATTCATTTCGAGACAAAATACATCTATTACATTTAAAAAAATACAAAAAGTCATTTCTCTAGCCCAGCTGTGGCTCTTGGAGTCTTGTTTTGCATGTACATCGTAAAATTTTACATTGTAGTTAGTTGATATGTTTTGATAATTTTTTTTCTCTCATTTTCAGGTTTGCGGGTTTTGAAGATGGAATATGATAAATAGTGTTGTCCCGATTGTCTCTGAAAATCGATAACTAATCGGACCACCCCAAAATCGGCAACTATCGATAGTCCTTTTTAAAAATCGATTGTTCTAAAGCCTCAGTCACATTAGAGCTTACGACCAGTGAAGACCAGTTCACGATCACCAGTGACCTCTGGTCGCGGACAATCTTTAAAACGTCTTACGACGGTCATCGATGATCTTTGACAGTCGCAGGTCATCTTATTTAGGTCCCACGACCAATTTCAGTTGTAGAGAGGTTTTTGAGCTTGCACAAAAACCTCCTTGCGATCAAACAGGTCGCTAGTGATCTTATAAGGTCTTAAGGCTGTCGCACGATGGTCGTTCGGAAGTGCGACAATCTTACGACAGTCTTTACAAATTGCCACTAGTCACTGATAATCTTAAGTAGTCTTTAGTAATCGTGTGATGGTCGTATGACAAGTTGTAGGTGATCGCATGTTATGTCACGGGTAGTCGTAAGTAATCCCAGGCAAACTTGAGACCATCGTACGTTTACTTATGACCTGTCGTGCGATTGTCAATGATGACTTGTCTTACGATACTCGCAAAAGTAAATTTATCTGTGCAAAAATGGTTTTGGTCGCAGACAATCGTTGATGATCGTCAGTTTAACAAGTCGCCGGTGGTCGCAAGTAATCGTAAGCTCTAGTGTGACTGGGGTTTCATGTTCTACCACCGCATGAATTGCTTAGGGCGTAACTTTTTTACTTGCGGTCAAATGGAAATTTCCTGACTGAATCTCTTTAATTCCAGACAATCCTAAAGTCTTTTTGTATTCAAAACCTATTTATCATGGTTAATACTACTTTAGAAAATTATAGTGTGTAATAACATAACATTATATATAAACTTATATGTAATTATCTACTGTAGTTAAATGAGTGATCTACAATACTACTCATTTACATTGTGACCTGTTGACTAGTACTAATATTGACTGCCATAAAGTTGTATTATACAATAATTGACTGTCAGAAAGTAGTATTAGGTATTTGTGTTGTTTATTTTGAATTCAAAAGCAAATCATTCTTTAATCTTGGAGACAAGAGTTTATTTATTCTCAAAATGTGGTCACTACTGTATAAAAAAATATATACAAGGATTGGTACCTTAAAAGAAAATAGGTCCATAATAAGTGCGAAACTTGATTATACTATCGGCAGACTATCGATTGTGGTGGTCCGATTATCGATAGTGATTTTTGAGCCCGATACCCAACACTAATGATAAACAAGATCAACAAGGAAAGGCGGCGTTCAATGAACGCAACCCCCATATGACCCAGCAACAAGAACAAATGGCAATGAGCCCAGGCGGACCCCAAACATAAAAAGGACAGGGCAAC
Organism: Ruditapes philippinarum; assembly: GCF_026571515.1. Lineage (NCBI taxonomy): Eukaryota > Metazoa > Mollusca > Bivalvia > Venerida > Veneridae > Ruditapes > Ruditapes philippinarum. The sequence continues at coordinate 5,899 of NW_026857222.1, forward strand.
GACACGTTATTCATTAAATGATAAATAATTTTTAACTGATTAGGAATTCAAGGAAAATAATAATAGGCCCACAAAGGGGAAGGGGACAGGAGACCGGGGGAAAGGGGGGGGGGTTTAATCAAAGAAATAAAAACTAGAGGCATCGGGAGTCTTGTTTTGCATGTACATCGCATGATGTAACTAAACTTGTAAACTTTTTAATGTCTGATGAAAGGAATCAGAAAACAAAATTTAGAATAATGAACACCGACATTTTGATAATAGACGAAGTTTCAATGGTCAGTAAAAAAAATACTTGAAAGTGTTGAATATTTAAGCAAGAAGTTAAGAATCCAAAATTTAACATTTAGTGGAATTCAGGTAGTCATGTGTGGGGATTTTTATCAGCTGCCTCCAATTAAAGATAAAGTGTATGGTGATAGTGGGTTATTTTGCTTTGAACAATTGTTTTAAACACATAATAATCAAACCGAGCCTGCAACATTTTCAATTTTGTCGTGTTGGGCTTTCTTTAGGGATTCTGTATTTATCTATTTTTATGAATAAAATTTACAGACAGGATGAGGAATCTTAGATAAAAGCAGTCAATGAATTAGAGAAAGGAGTGCCATCTGAAAGGACAAATGAATATTTAAAATCTTTGTCAAGGCCTTTAAATGTACCGTCTACTGAAGTTATCAAGCTATTGCTAGAAACATTGATGCTGACATATGCAATAATGATTTCGTGAATAAATAACAAGGTCAAATTTTCACATTTGATTCACAGGATTTTGGATTGAGGAAATTTATTCTGATTTACATTGGTAATTTCGGGTTTAAAACTAATCTTTCTTGTTAATCTGTATGTTATTGTTTCGTTTGTTTCATACTATATGAGCATTAAATTATCATAGTTACATAATCATGTGTACAACAAACCTTTTGCCAGTTAGAGAGACTTGAAGATCGTTCAGCACGACATTATTGTTGTGCTTGTGGTATTTTTGTTTCAACTTTTCGGCATTTTCTAGTTGGGTGGTTCCAATATTCCTACTTGAATAATGTTGAATCACCCTTAGGATATGTTGCCTGCTTTTTAAATTTGTCTTTTGACGTCTTATCTGTGATACGCAGGCTTCATAACCTCTGATCCCCTTTCAAAATTCCATTTTATTTAGTTCCGCCCATTGTTTTCTCGTTTAGGGCACACGCTTTTTATTGCTTGGGGACCATACGCCGCTTTTCATGGAATGGCACGGAAGTGTCACATTGAAGGTTCCATGATAACCGCCGTATGAACACATCTGCGGATGTTTCTAAATTCAAAATTTTACTATTTCACGTTTAAATGTTGAATTCTGCTTAAGCCGGTGCTAGGGGGCGTGGACGGTAACTTGCACTTTCCAGTACCGTCCATGAACAGGCTCAATCAAACCGAGCCTGCAACATTTTCAATTTTGCCGTGTTGGGCTTTCTTTAGGGATTCTGTATTTATCTATTTTATGTTGAGTCTCTCTGAAGAGAAACAACAAGATGTTATAGTCGCATTTAATAATACTTCCAGATACCTTGATGATATTTTTAATTTAGATAATCCTTATTTTGATCAAATGGTGTCTGACATTTATCCGCATGAACTACAACTTAATAAAACGAACTCTTGAAATTTTAGTACATCATTTTTGGATCTTCATATTACTTTCAACAACAATTCTATTCACACGAAAATTTATGATAAAATAGATGACTTTGACTTTTGTATAGTTAATTATCCACATTTAGATGGAGACGTACCGCATGCAACATCTTACGGGGTTTAAGTTTCTCAGTTAATTAGATTCGCTAGAGCTTGTAGCAACGTAAAGGATTTCAACGAGCGGAATATTTTTATTACCAGCAAGCTTCTAAAACAGGGCTACCGCTATCATAAATTACGGAAATATTTTACTAAATTTTACAATCGTAACTTTGATTTAATTTCTAAATTCAATAGTGATTTAAAAACTCTTCTGCGACAAGGGATTAGCCAGCCTGGTTTTTATGGCGATGTGATTTACAAACTTCGTAAGATTTTGGGTCATGGTAATTTTTCTGCTGTTTTTACTAAAATCATTAAACGTTTTATTAAAAGAGGTTATGACCCTACTATTTTAAGACATACTGCATGTTTAGTGTTCAACCCTTTTACAGTTGGACACTACGCTTTCCTCTTTTGATTGCATCTGACGGACCAAGTAGGAGACTCTATGATGGATAGTTCGTAAAGCCCTTTGAGACTGAATTGTCTTAATGTTCGTCTTCTGCCTTGCTTCGTCGGGCCCTTGTAGGTGATTTTCTTGTTGCTCTGTCTTCCTTTAGGACATTGAGTACTTTTTTTATGGTCATTGGGTTTACTTTTATATGTTTCTACATGATCATTTTAGTGTTTTACTTATTTAACCTTTTGTAACCATGACAACTGTTAGAATTTCACTTGGCGGGGATTCATTTTATTTACACTGTCTCGTTTATAGGAACATGGTGGGGCTAAGAGCGAGGTTTGGTGCACAATTAACCGGTTTAAACTCCCCAGCAGTCATTATTATGCTGCTGACCGTTCCAAGGCGGCGCCCCACTGTGTTCCTCAGATGTATGTCTATGTTGTTTCATACTGTTTTGGTGACACTTTTGCTTGTGTCCCTTGTTGTTTTCTCGTCTACGGTAAGTATCTTCCCCATTGCCTATAGTTTTTATTTCTTTGATTAAACCCCCCCCCCCCCTTCCCCCGGTCTCCTGTCCCATTCCCCTTTGTGGGCCTATTATTATTTTCTTTGAATTCCTAATCAGTTACAAATTATTTATCATTTAATGATTAACGTGTCTTTGCCCTGTCCTTTTTATGTTTGGGGTCCGCCTGGGCTCCTTGCCATTGGGTTTTTGTTGCTTGGTCATATGGGGGTTGCGTTCATTGAACGCCGCCTTTCCTTGTTGATCTTGTTTGTCATGTTTTTCATTATCATCACTTGAAGAATCCAAAGCTATGTCAGGATTTGAACCAACAGCTGTAAAGGGCATGTGGGTTTTCCTGTCCCCTTGTGCCTTTTGTGGGCCTACTATTCAATAATTTATTTGTTTCCCTTATCAGTTACAAATTATTTCCTATTATTCAATCATTTATTTGTTTTCTTTCAATTCCTTATTAGTTAAAAATTATTTATCATTTTATTGATTAACCTGTCTGTGCCTTGTCCTATTTTTGTTTGGTCCGTCTGAGCTCTTTGCCACTGGTTCTTGTTGCTGGGTCGTGTGGGGGTTGCGTTCATTGAACGCCGCCTTTCTTTGTTGATCTTGTTTATCATATTTTTTGAGTGTAATTATTCTTACCTCTTGGTTATTGATGGCCAAATATAAAAATGACTTTTCTGCAAAGACAAATGTACAAAAATATATGTATTAAGTAAATTTCCATTTTATTAAGTTCCGCCCATTGTTTTCTCGTTTAGGGCACACGCCTTTTATTACTTGGGGACCATACGCCGCTTTTCATGGAATGGCACGGAAGTGTCACATTGAAGGTTCCATGATAACCGCCGTATGAACACATCTGCGGATGTTTCTAAATTCAAAATTTTACTATTTCATGTTAAATGTTGAATTCTGCTTAAGCCGGTGCTAGGGGGCGTGGACGGTAACTTGCACTTTCCAGTACCGTCCATGAACAGGCTCAATCAAACCGAGCCTGCAACATTTTCATTTTTGCCGTGTTGGGCTTTCTTTAGGGAGTCTGTATTTATCTATTTCATACAGAACTTCATGTACATAGTTTCAATTTTCAAAATATGTGCTATATCTCGTTTTAATTTCATAATTTCATTTGATATTTTTCTTAAACATTACATAATATTTCCTTTAAAATATGGTAAACAAGATCGACAAGGAAAGGCTGCGTTCAATGAACGCGGCCCCCAACCGACCCAGTGGCAAGGAGCCCAGAAGGACCCCAAAGAAAAATAAGACAGGGCATAAGGCAGAGCACGGGCAGTTAAAATATGATAAACAAGATCAACAAGGAAAGGCGGCGTTCAATGAACGCAACCATTACATAAGAATAAATAATAAGTAACTGATAAGGAACTTAAAGAAAACAAATAAAAGATTAAATATTAGGCCAATAAAGTCAAAAGGCACCGGGGGAGGGAAAGGGGGGGGGGGGGGTAAATAAAATAAAAAAAAACTAGGGGCAAAGGGGAAGATACTTACCGTAGACGAGAAACAACAAGAGACACAAGCAAAAGTGCATATTTTTGGCTATTACTTGTACTGTGGTACTTTTGGTTTTCTTCTTTTTAGCCTATTTCAACTTTGGTATTTTTGATCACCCTTAGGATATGTTGCCTGTCTTTTTAAATTTATCTTTTGACATCTTGTCTGTGATACGCAGGCTTCAGGCCTTGACATTAACTTTTGAATCAGGTTGTCCTGTCGGGCAAGTAGCCCGTGACCTAAGACTTACTTGTCCTGACCTAAAAATGGTAAAAATGTATAAATCAGAAAAACAAACAAGCTCATAAATATTTTTTGTATTTAGTAGTTTTTCTAAAACATCGGTTCATCTGTTTATTTAATGTGAATATACTACGGTCATGTACATTTGTTGATATAGGAAACGGAAGGAAAAATATGAGCATGCGCCGCGGTAAGGAAATTCCCCGTTCAATCATCAAGTCAACAGCCGTAAACGAGTCTTCGTTGATGCCAACACTATAAAGTGTTGAGAATTGAGTACCGCTCAAGCCGGTGCTAGGGGGCGTGAGGGATGTTGCACTTATTCATTATCCCTCATGTACAGACTCAATCAAACCGAGTCTGCAATTCTTATGTTATTTTGTTGTGATTAATGCTTCCGAGGGATCACTTTGTTTCCAGAATTTCGTTTACTAAAATAGATAAATACAGAATCCCTAAAGAAAGCCCAACACGGCAAAATTGAAAATGTTGCAGGCTCGGTTTGATTGAGCCTGTTCATGGACGGTACTGGAAAGTGCAAGTTACCGTCCACGCCCCCTAGCACCGGCTTAAGCAGAATTCAACATTTAAACATGAAATAGTAAAATTTAGAATTTAGAAACATCCGCAGATGAGTTCATAATGTTGTTATATTAGATTAAACAATAAATCATTTTTAATGCAAAAACTTTATTTAACAATTACATTTAAAGATCAATATGATTATCTACATATTTTCAATGATATCTTTACATGCAAACATCAAAATTTAAACAACAGCATAACCCGGGAATTACCTTGTACAAAATTAGATATAGTCTATTATTAGAACAGAGAATTACCTTACCGCGGCGCATGCTCATATTTTTGCTTCCGTTTCCTATATCAACAATTGTACATGACAGTAGTATATTCACATTATTGATAATAATTCATGGTGTATTTTTGTTTTAAAGATGTTTATAAATGAAAAGATGTTATTTCTATTCATTTTGTACATGCATTTTGTCAATGATGCTTTTTATTTTCACTTGCCCTGTCGGACAAGTGCTTTTCAAAATAACTTGCCCGGACCAAACTTTTAGTTGTCCCGGGCAGTCGGACAACCGTTAATGTCGAGCCCTGGCTTCATACTGTATTTATCTATTTCATAACCTCAGATCCCCTTTCAAAATTCTTAGGTGATGTTGCCTGTCTTTTTAAATTTATCTTTTGACATCTTGTCTGTGATACGCAGGCTTCATACTGTATTTATCTATTTCATAACCTCAGATCCCCTTTCAAAATTCTATTTTTTTTAGTTCCGCCCATTCTTTTCTCGTTTAGAGCACACGTATTTTTAAATAGGGGACCATGCGCCGCTTTTCATGGAATGGCACCCCTGTCACATTGATGGTTCCATGATAATCGCCGTATGAATACATCTGCGTATTTCTCTAAATTCAAAATTTCACCATTTTCGTGTTGAAATGTTGAATTCTGCTTAAGCCGGTGCTAGGGGGCTTGGAAAATATTTGCAAGAGAACAGGTCACGTTTCTTGCTTGCAATCCAAAGGAGGCTTTGGTTCCAATATTCCTACTTAAATAATGTTGAATCACCCTTAGGATATGTTGCCTGCTTTTTAAATTTGTCTTTTGACGTCTTATCTGTGAAACGCACGCTTCATAACCTCTGATCCCCATCAAAATTCTATTTTATTTAGTTCTGCCCATTGTTTTCTGTTTAGGGCATACGCTTTTTATTACTTGGGGACCATACGCCGCTTTTCATGGAATGGCACGGAGTGTCACATTGAAGGTTCCATGATAACCGCCGTATGAACAAATCTGCGGTTGTTTATAAATTCAAAATTCTACCATTTCATGTTTAAATGTTGAATTCTGCTTAAGCCGGTGCTAGGGGGCGTGGACGGTAACTTGCACTTTCCAATACCGTCCATGAACAGGCTCAATCAAACCGAGCCTGCAACATTTTCAATTGTGTTGTGTTGGACCTTCTTTAGGGATTCTGTTTTTCTTTATTTTGATATATGCCATGATCTTTGTAGATATTTCAGTGTTGTTATATTTTCTGGTCCTTCGGGATCATTGATGCTAACACTATAAAGTGTTGAGAATTGAGTACCGCTCAAGCCGGTGCTAGGGGGCGTGAGTGATGTTGCACTTATTCATTATCACTCATGTACAGACTCAATCAAACCGAGTCTGCAATTCTTATGTTATTTTGTTGTGATTAATGCTTCCGAGGGATCACTTTGTTTCCAGGAATTTGGTACTATAGACATTGCGTTAATTAATTGACGAAGAAGAATGGGATTGCTTATCAAGTGAAGATGCTATTTACACATGCCCACTAAAAAAGTAAAGTGTTCATGTGAATAAATCACTGTAAATCAATGTAAGAGAAAAAAATTGAAAAAAAGGCAAAAACCAACATAACAGACAGAACTTTTCTGCAAACTACAATAAGATAAAGATTGTATCCAAGAATTATTAGAATCTATGTCTGCAATGTGTTCTCATGTTGTGAAATAGATAAAAATCTGGAAACAAAGTGATCCCTCGGAAGCATGAAAACAGAATCCTTAAAGAAAGTCCAACAAGGCAAAATTGCATATGTTGCAGGCTCGGTTTGATTGAGAACCATGGAAAAAAGAATTTCCGGGCGTTGCCGTTATTTTTGCCTTGATTCTTATTTGTTAGAACGCCGTCTTTCCTTGTTGATCTTCTTTATCATATTTTACCAACATAACAGACAGAACTTTTCTGCCAACTACAATAAGATAAAGATTGTATCCAAGAATTATTAGAATCTATGTCTGCATTGTGTTCTCAATTTGTGACACTGTTTTTCAATGATTGTGAAATTGTTTATTCCAGTAATGTTCTCCCATTTTCGGAAAGCCTATTTGAGAATAGTTAAAAGAGAAAAAAGGAAAGTACTAAGGAAAAAAAATGCATCTCAGTGTGTAACCATGGACTTTTATCAGGAATGACCTGTCAGCTGATTATTTCACATTTGAAATTAAAAACAGACGCGCTTTCTAATCCACTTTTTAATAACAATTTTAAGAAAGCAGAACTGCTGCAACTTTTGAAATGTTACAATAATATTATTTCTTCGGGTAATAGTGCGAACGATATTGGAGAATATTTACGAGACTGTCTCACTAATCCAGAATGCGTTAAAATGTGTAACACAGTCTGTCTACTGGAGCAATATACAGAAAATATAAATAATTTAGAAAAATTGTAAACCAGAACAATGGTAAATAATGAAATAGATAAATACAGAATCCCTAAAGAAAGCCCAACACGGCAAAATTGAAAATGTTGCAGGCTCGGTTTGATTGAGCCTGTTCATGGACGGTACTGGAAAGTGCAAGTTACCGTCCACGCCCCCTAGCACCGGCTTAAGCAGAATTCAACATTTAAACATGAAATAGTAAAATTTTGAATTTAGAAACATCCGCAGATGTGTTCATACGGCGGTTATCATGGAACCTTCAATGTGACACTTTCGTGCCATTCCATGAAAAGCGGCGTATGGTCCCCAAGTAATAAAAAGCGTGTGCCCTAAACGAGAAAACAATGGGCGGAACTAAATAAAATGGAATTTTGAAAGGGGATCAGAGGTTATGAAAACCACATTCATCAAAAGCTCTTTCTGTAGTAGAAAAAAAGCAACAACATTTGCAAAAAGTGAAGAACAATATAGTCCAAAAAATGTGTTTACCAAAAAGACACACAAGAACAGTTGAAAAAAATGAAGAGCAACATTCTCGAAACACAATATGTTTTCAAAAAAGACGAACAACAACATTTTTAAAAAGTGAAGATCAACATTCTCCAAAATCAACTTTTTTTCCAAAAAGGCAAAACTGAACAGTTTTACAAAGTGAAAACCAACATTGTCCTTCTGCAAAATCAACTTGTTTACCAAATTCCTGAAAAACTTGAGAGCAACATACACAAAAAAGTGTTCATCTGAATAAATCACTGTAAGTCAATGTAAGAGAAAGAATTTACAAAAAGGCAAAAATGAAGGCAACGCCCGGAATAAACAATCTGAAGAAGGTAATGAAACTGATGGACGTTATTTTTATTATAAAGGAGTAGATTCGCTTATGCATGAAATATGCCTAAATATTTTGTATTTTATAAAACTTCAAATTTTCAAGAAATGAAACAATTTTCTGGAAGAACATCTTTAGCTTGTTGATATATATGAAAAACAGTAAAGATAAAACGTCTGTTCCGTGCAATAAAATACGATTGAAGTAAGGGCTAAAACCCGTTTTCCGGTATTTTGTATCAGTTTTCGACGATAAATTGAAAAATTTGAATGGGGCACAGGTCTCGACCAAAAAACAAAATACGTCATTGTCATTGTGGGTATTTATAATTTACAAAAACGTATCAATAATTTTGGTCGACGCCTGTGCCCTTTACGAAAATTTATATTTTCCTTCCCTTGGTGTCTGTGCAAAAGCAAATCGAATGCATAGAAGATCAAAGATTTAAGCTGTATTTTTATAAATTTTTACTTGTTTTTGCGGTCAAGCATTGAGATCGAAAGCAATTATCATTAGTCAAATAAAATATGTCTTCTTTTCTGTCATGTTTTGTAAACTTATTGAATGAAAAGTGAAAATCCAGCCGATGATGACAACGACGACGACAACAACAACAACAAAGCCATTGTTTACACTTTACCTAGCAAATCTAGTTACTACTGTAACGCTGACAGGGTTTAAAACAGTCATTAACGTGTGTTTGTTTATTTTGTGAGCATTTATTCTCGGATCTAGGAATGTATTCCAGTCCAAATATGACTTTGTGATAACCGTGACAGGGAGTTTCCAAGTAAGTATAATTTTATCCATGAAATTGTCGAAATCTGTGTTTCGTCTGCATAATTTAAAAAGTCGAACATTATCCAAGTAGAACTCAGTATTAAATAGTTAGAAAAAGTGTGAAGGTAATGTATATATTTATCAGGTAATTGCCAGAATAACAAACTGAAATATGTGTCGAAAGAGATAGAATACTTAATTTAAAGCATCCAATCCGTTTACTTTTATTTAGTCACGTATCGACTTTAAGTAGTAATTTAAAAACATTTTGATTACAGTTGTGGCGATGGCGTAGTGGTCTAAGTGCCTGGCGCATGTATATGTTATATGACTGATCAGATCCGGTTAGTGATTCGACCCCTGAACAAGGTACTTTTTATGCCCCCGCCATGTAATGGCCGGGGCATATAGTGTTACCCTGTTCCGTCATTCCGTCCTTCCGTCCTTCCGTCCTTCCGTCCTTCCATCCTTCCGTCCTTCCGTCCTTCCGTCATTCTGTCATTCCGTCATCATCAGTTTCCGTTCATTATCTTAAGAACGGTTAGACATATTCAACTCAAATTTGACATATGGATATGTCATGAGAAAATACAGGTCAAGTTCGAATTTGGTCATGGTTCGATGATTTTTGGCAGAGTTATGCCCCTTTTACTTTGAAAATAATATGAAATTTCAGTTTCCGTTCATTATCTTAAGAACGGTTGGACACATTCAATTCAAAACTTGACATATGGATATGTCACGAGAAAATACAGGTCAAGTTCGAATTTGGTCATGGTTCGATGATTTTTTGGCAGAGTTATGCCCCTTTTACTTTGAAAATAATATGAAATTTTCAGTTTCCGTTCATTATCTCCCCAATGGTACAACACAATCAACTCAAACTTGACATATTGATATGTCATGAAAAAATACAGGTCAAGTTCGAATTTGGTCATGGTTCGATGATTTTTGGGAGAGTTATGCCCCTTTACTTTGAAAATAATATGAAATTTTCAGTTTCCGTTCATTATCTCCCCAATGGTACAACACATTCAACTCAAATTTGACATATGATATGTTTTTGAATGCCCAGGTCAAGTTCAAATTTGGTCATGGTTCAATGATTTTTGGCAGAGTAATGCCCCTTTCACTTTGAAAATAATATGAAATTTACAGTTTCTGTTCATTATCTACCCAACAGTGTCACATATTCAACTTTAATTTGACATATTGGATATGTCAAAGGAATGGGCAGGTCAAGTTCGAATTTGGTCATGGTTTGATGATTTTTTGGCAGAGTTATGTCTCTTTCACTTTGAAAATAATATAGATACATCTAAGGAATAAGCAGTTTAAGTTGGAATTTGGTCATGGTTCAATGATTTTAGACAAACTTATCTTTCCTGAATGTTGGAAAAATTTTGAACTTTCAGTTTCACCACTCATTCTTTTAGCCATTATTTTGGCTACAAATATGCAATATGCTATTTCTAAAAGGTTAAGACTGAATAATTTCAGTGCTTTGAACATTGTATGGAAATAGTTTGTGTTAACATTGAAAAGTTTTAAGGGCTTTGCACTTAAAATGAAAAAAATAATTAAAGCACCATCTGAAATTTTGGCTGCATGCGGGGGCATCCGTGGCATGATGACACATTTCTAGTTTTAAATTTTTTTTTCGTAATTATTAAATGACAGATTATTATTTAGATTCTAAATAATTGTTTATTAAATAAGTGAAAAAAATTAAGTATTAAATGAGAGTTTATTATTAATCATATAAATCATTATTTATTTCATGAGTGAAAAAAATAATTAAATTAAAAGTTTATTGTTAGTTAATAAAACCAAAATACAAGAGGAAATATCTACTGATCTACTAATGATCTACTATGTATTTTTTTTCAGGATGCCTGGATCGGGTCCAAAGTTTTATGCCTGTGCAGTGTGCAAGAAAAGAACTAAACCAAAAGAAAGAAGACACATAAGCAAACCTATAAGAAAATATCTTCAAAAACGGTTATTTGTTGATGTTAAAGACAATGAAATAATTTGTAACAAATGTAGACATAAATACTATGCATTAGAATCATCATCTTTTACAAGAAAAGACAGCAACCATTCAGATCCAGATTATGTTCCACCTGTTTCAACTTCTCAATCAAAAGGAACCAAAACACCGACTAGTCCGCCATCGGTATCAATTAAATATAAAAACTACCAGTAAAAACACATTCAAGATGTTTAGTCTGCAAGAGACCAGGGCCAAAATTAGTTGTTCTGTCTTCAGAGGCCAGATTCAATGTGTTTAATAGAACAGTAAGAACGTACTCATACCTGCTGGTTCTAGGTGCTGTCCAGTACACATACATGAAGGCCTGCTTTGTTCAAATTCTCTAGAGAATGTGCCGATAATAGAAACAGCATTTCTAAACAGGACATCTGTCCTAAAACTTAAAAACATTTAGAGAAATATGCTGCTGCAAACAAAACAAATTGAATTTTGATGTCTTAAACGACGTAGAATATGAAAACTTAACAGGGCTTTCACGTTCTCAGTTTGATGATGTGTTTCGTCATGTTGCCGACAAAAATTTATAACTCTCCATCACGTTCTTCCAGAACAACTCTAGAATTTTTCTCCTGAAGATGAAATCGGGCTTGTCTAATAAGCTATTGTTACTCTATTTTGAATTAGCAAAAGTCAAAGTGTACGGAGAGCGATTGTTGCCAACAAAACATGCGAATGATGAGAGGATTTGTGCCGTTATATCTTGGTTTTGAAAGCATAACAACGGGAAGATATTATCAACCATCACACTAGGCACCGTTAGCCAAGTCCCTTTTTGATGCAAATGATGGGAAAGTTATTTTAGTTCTTTTGATGGAACTTATGTTTATATTCAGAAAAGTAATAATTTTAGCTTTCAAAGACGTTCATATATTCAATGCACAAAAGGTCGTCCATTAGTGAAGCCCATGGTTATTTGTCACAACAACACCGGATACTTTGTTACAGTGATGGGCCCTTATTTTGCTGATTCAAAGAACAATGATGCTTCTATCCTGAATCATATGTTGAAAAACAAATACTGAAGAGATAAGGGACTTATTCAGGAGGATGATATTTTTGTTGTCGATAGAGGTTTCCGTGATTCTCTTGAACTTTTACAAGATTTAGGCATTAGGGTGGAAATGCTTCATTTTTATCCAAGGGGCAAAAACAGATGACTTGCGATGATGCAAACAATAGTAGATTTT
>NW_026857223.1:0-20991 GCF_026571515.1 Ruditapes philippinarum
TTTTAGTAAATAATTCAGAAACAAATAAAAACATGTAATAATATACCCGTATTTTAAAAACTCATTTACATATAACATGCAATATAACATGGGCCCATACTGTATTCAAGCTATGCTAACCACCACCTGTGGTATTCCATGGAGATTTTCGTTTAATAATGCTTAGTGTTAACACAATATCGTACTTGAAATGGACTGACGATCTTTGGACGGTGAGTAGTGTCAGTATCAGCATTAACAACCGTAGCAGATAAATTGTATCAATTTTAAAAATTGCGACTTGTTATTCGCGTGAATCATGATGGAAACCTGAACAAGACAAACTTTTAATATTTACAAAACAAAGCTGACACCATTTAATTTGTTAAAACCATGAAAACGCCTATAACCAAACACGACATATTCAGTGGAGTTATACATAACATAAAAAATTGCAACATTACTTACTATTCAAACACTCCTGATCTACCCCATTACATAGGGCTGATATACCAAGATTGCAGCATACTGCATTTAGAAGTTCACCACCCCACCCCACATGGTTAAGGTTAAAATGATATTACGTTGATTACGTTTACAGCTTCCACATTTCTGCATACTTTGCGGAACGAATCGGAATCACAATTTATAGAGTTGGAGACGTGGTTTGTACACAACGCTGACTGTTATAGTGATATTTCAGCTTTATTAGTATTTTAATTCAAATTATATATGGCAAATATGTTTTCAAATTTAATTTGTTTACGATAATTATATAACTTTCCAACCCGCCCGCTTAGATCAGTAGGTAGGAGCATTAGTGTCGCGAGTTCGATCCTTGGGTGGGCAATGTTCTCCATGAAGATGATAAGTCATTTAGTCTGACATCATTTGTACTCCACCTCTGATTCTTGTGGGGAAGTTGGCAGTCACAAATCTTGTTCGGTTCCGTAAGCTTAATATCATTATCCTAGGGGAAATCTTGTTCCGTTCCGTTCTGTTCCGCTAAATATCATTATCCTAGGGGATATTTATACTTTGCGGAACGAAACGGAATCCCTATTTATAGAGTTGAAGACAAGGATTGTACATAATGCTGACCGTAATAGTGATATTACAGTTTTATTAGTGCATGCACATTCAAATTATATGGCAAACATGTTTTTAAATTTAATTTATTTACGATAATGATCTTGTTTCCAACACGCACACTTAGGTCTGTAGGTAAGAGCGTCGGTCTTCGGGTCGCAGAGTCGCAAGTTCGATCCGGGAAGTTGGCAGTTACTTGCGGAGAACAGGTAAGTACGGGTACAGAATCCAGGAACACCGTTTAGGTTAACTGCCCATCGTTACATGACTGAAATACTATTGAAAACGGTGTTATGTAAGTTCCACATTTCTGTATTTGATTTATATGTTGTGATTTCTAAAAGTGACAAGTCTTCATTAGCAGGATATGTAGCCTGCGATTTTGTTTATGCATCATGAATGATTATTTATATGTGAAGTTTATACAAGCATTATAAAGGAGGAAATGTAATTTCAAAAAATATATGGCAAACATGGTCTCAAATTTAATTTGTGTAAGATTAGATAGTTTCCACATTTCTGTATATGATTTATATGTTGTCATTTCTAAAAACAAAGTCACAAGTCTTCATTAGCAGGATAGGTAGTCTGCTATTTAATTTATGCATCATAACTGATTATATATAAGTGAAGTTTATACAAGCATTATAAAGGAGGAAATGAGTTATGAATAACAAATCTTGTCCCGTTCCGTTCCGCTAAATATCATTATCATAGGGGATATTTATACTTTGCGGAACGAAACGGAATCACAATTTATAGAGTTGAAGACGTGGTTTGTACACAATGCTGACTGTGATAGTGATACACGTATTTCAGCTTTATTAGTGCATGCACATTCAAATTATATGTTTTTAAATTGAATTTGTTTACGATAATTTTAGAAGTTTCCAACCCACCCGCTTAGATCAATAAGTAGGAGCGTCGGTGTCTAAGTTCGATCCTTGGGCGGGCAATGTTCTCCGTGCCGATTTGATAAGACATTTAGTCTGACATCATTTGTCCTCTACCTCTGATTCATGTAGGGAAGTTGGCAGCTTCAAATCTTGTTCCGTTCCGCTAAATATCATTATCATAGGGGATATTTATACTTTGCGGAACGAAACGGAATCATAATAAATAGAGTTGATGACATGGTTTGTACACAATGCTGACTGTAATAGTAATATTTCAGCTTTATTAGTGCATGTAAAATCAATTTATATATGGCAAGCATGTTTTCAAATTTAATTTGTTTACGATGATTATTAATATTTTTTAGATTTTTATGTAATACAAAATGAGTGTACTGGATATGACGGTTATTCGATACATATTAAAGAGGTCCTGATATCGCCAAAAAATATTAAGATCGTCTACTCATTTTTTTTCATTCGTCAGTTTATATGAATAATAAATATTAAATTACTGCAACAAGTCCAAAACATTTAAATATACAAATTTTATGGCGATAGGATTTCCTATATTGACTAAGTCAAGAACATGGTTTTAAAACGGCTATAGGTTGCATGTTATAAATTCGTGTACCTGCAATATACCAGGATGAAATATTCCATTGACAAGAAAAAATAAATCTTGTTCCGTTCCGTTCCGTAGAATATCATTATTCTATGGGATATTTATAGATCTACTTTGCGGAACGAAACGGAACAACTGTTTGCAGTCCCGAAGATTTTATATTAATAATATCCATTTAGAAGTGGGTTTTCAGATGGTTCAGTTCGAAAAAGCCCTTGATCGACTGGCAATTTCAATATTTCATTATTATTATTTAATATATTTACATATTAGTAAAAAAAATGCTGTGCCCCGTGTGGTGCCTCAATGTTTGTTCCGTTCCGTTTCGTTCCGTTCCGCAAAGTATAAATAGCATTTTATTACATGTTAAAAAATACTAAAATTCATAACATTCTGAGTTACCCAAAAATCTGAACAACCAATATAGTTAAAGTAGATTTTACTTTCTCAATACACTGACAGTATAAAATACCCTTTTGGTGGAGATTATACATAGTGCGGTACAAAAAGCACATATTTTATCAAGTTTTATTCCAAAAATTTTACATTATGCAATTAAGTCATTCATTTTCAATAGGGAATGCACCTAATTCTACTTAGACCATTACCGAAGGACTTGACATCTTAAGTTTAAGTATATATTTATAAAATTTCAATCCAACTGAGAAATAATAGAATTATTTTCATATCCTCTTACTTCAGACCCATCCAATAGTATTGGTTTAACCATACTGTCAAATGCATGTTACTGAATAACAATTGGCAAACAATGATTTTTTCTTAATTTTAGTTAAAATATTAAACATAGCCTTCCTAGTTGATCTGTCAAGTGCTTTTTGTTTGTTAGATATACTCATTTAAGTTACATTTCACACCTCAATAACTAAAATCATCTACGGCTTCTACAAGTGAATTATTGAAATAAAATACTGGCTTATTTCTAATTTACCAGAAGAAAATACAACATTTGTTTGTTTATCAGTGTTTACAGTCAAGTGCCACAAAGCATGCAGTTAAGCTCAGTAAAAACACCTGTATCATCGGCATAATATTAAAGTAACAGGTACAACTTCAAGAATACATCAACTTCATCATTACTTATGGTCTGATAAAAACTCCAACCATTCACAATGTGTAGACATATAAAATACAAAATCATTAAGGAAAATTAAAAAAAATAATCTAATTCTATCCCGGCTTTTAACGCGATTTTCCGGGATCTCTTGATGAGTATGCACCCTCTTTATGATAAATACGATCAACGTTTTTCTGTTTTCACTATGGAACGCCCAGTATCGTAATGAATTAATAGGGATATGGATTATCTGTTATATTCATGACAATTGTTGTGATTTTATATATGTGAATGTAGAATAAACCTATTTATTGATAACCTTGGTTTAAAAGTAAAATATAATGAGTTATGTTTGACAAGTAGAAATCACATTGACGATTTATATCTAAGACGGTAATTCAAATCGCGTCTGGCCCTACAACCTCTTGCGCGAGATTTATTAATCATTAGCGTTGACCAAAATAGATCTACAATATACATGTACTATCTAGTTTCAAGATGGCAAAGTAATCTGAGATTTTTATGTTCCCGAATTTTTTGTTTACATATACCGATAATAATTAAACTTCCTAATCTTTATTCTTGTTCACATTTTTACAAGTTATTTTTTGCCCCTTCTGACTTTCGTAACGAGGTCAAGATAACGTGACGGAATGCATATAGGTAAATTCTTGGCAAACACGTCAGACAGTACAAAAGTAAAACGCACATATGCAATGAACATTCAAATCAATTTTAGAAAAAACTACTAGTTACGAAAGAGCAAAATCTTATATCAATTAAGTAAATAAAGATCCTAAGCTGCACGAAAGACATTTTTTACAATTCACCAAACCGTACGTCTTGCAACCAAGACTAAGATGCGGAATTATGAAAATTAAAATGACAAACTTATTAGGTATAGATTTCGTTAATTGGGCTCAGTTTCCATTTTATCATTATTTCACTTGTAGCTTATTTCCACAGCGATACTGCCAGATCTTTTATTTTCTTATGGTGATAATATTCCTCCATACAATTTCCACGGAATTTTAGTCATAGATATGAATTTTGAGCCAAAAGTAGGTCACTGTGTGGCGGACAATGAGAACCTAAACGTACAGTGACCAGAGACAATATCGGAGGTAGCCAAAGGGCTGTTAGTCCAAAGCAAATGGCTTGCCCTTCACGCCGTCGTTCTGTGCTAGGGGCTCACACACCCTAGCACACTTTAATTGTGAAAATTTGCCTACTTTGTGCGACCTGGTATCAAAATATATCTGACTGTATTTGCTCATGTCCCATTTACGTTAGTACTTGCGCCTAACATGCGAGTCTCATTAAACATTTATTGTGATTGTGGAATTCCTTAATTTTGTGAAAATTTGTTGGTTTTAAATTATTTAGAAGGGGTAAAGGAGGAGTCAAATAATGAAAGAAAAATAGCAAGCAACTGATCTGCAACCAGAGACATAGGTAACATATTTTAGTCTCTTGTGCAATGAAGCAATAAATTGAAGCAGGAATATATATGCAGTTTGAAATATTCACATATCAGTATTCAAATTAATTAATTAAACAATTGATTTATTGATTTATTAATTCATTAATTAATTAAAATGCTATCGACATACACAGATAAGTAAATTTCAGTTATAAAACACGTCATTCAGATACATACACTTTTGGCGGATAATCCCCTGTATAAAGGTATTTTGTAAATAACACTTTTATACTTAAATAACACTTTTATACTCACTCTAAATGTACATAACATAAAGTCACTATAATAAAAATTTATTACATGTAATCCTATATTACGAAAGCCTAATAGTATCAAATGAAATAAAAAATAAAAATGCCAAGGCGTTATAACGCGAATAAAGGCATTATTACGCGAATCAAAAGGCGTAAGAACGCAAATAAAGGCGTAGCAACGCGAATCAAAAGGCGTAATAACGCGAATAAAGGCGTAGCAACGCGAATAAAGGCGTTATAACGCGAATCAAAAGGCGTAATAACGCGAATAAAGGCGTTATAACGCGAATAAAAAGGCGTAGTAACGCCTTTATTCGCGTTATAACGCGAATCAAAGGCGTAGTAACGGGAATAAAGGCGTTATAACGCGAATCAAAAGGCATAATAACGCGAATAAAGGCGTAGCAACGCGAATCAAAAGGCGTAATAACGCGAATAAAGGCGTAGCAACGCGAATAAAGGCGTTATAACGCGAATCAAAAGGCGTAATAACGCGAATAAAGGCGTTATAACGCGAATAAAAAGGCGTAATAACGCGAATAAAGGCGTAATAACGCGAATCAAAAGGCGTAATAACGCGAATAAAGGCGTAATAACGCAAATCAAAAGGCGTAGTAACGCGAATAAAGGCGTAGTAACGCGAACCAAAAGGCGTAATAACGCAAATTAAAACACATTATAATGCCAATTTAATACCATATTTATACTAATCAAATTCGCGAGAAAGGAAGACCAATATTGATCTGAATTTATTGCTCAAGATATAAACTCGTATACAATAATACAATATACATTTACAATAACTTTCATTCCATTTGCACAGTAATTATGCAAACTATTTGTCATAAACTAATAAAGACTCTTTAATATTTGCCAATATAAGATGACTTGGTGACTTATAGGTTATAAAGTATTACCTCCTTCAAATAACAATCCTCCTATGAAGTTTGAATATTGTGGGCCAAATGGAACTTAAGTTATTCTCCCGAAACCAAATTGCTTACGGACGAACGGACAGACAGACAGACAGACAGACGGACGGACGCACGTACGAACGCCAGGGGTTATAACATAATATGCCCGAAATTCTTTCGGGCATATAATAAAACGTACATCTAGATCAATTCATTTAAATCAACATTGTTCTTCCTTCCATACATTAAAAGGCCACTGTTTGGAATTTATATGGTATTAAATTAGCGTTATAACGCCTTTTGTTTTGCGTTATTACGCCTTTTGGTTCGCGTTATTACGCCTTTTGATTCGCGTTATTACGCCTTTTGGTTCGCGTTACTACGCCATTATTCGCGTTATAACGCCTTTGTTTCTCGTTATAACGCATTTATTCGCGTTGTTACGCCTTTTTTCGCGTTGCAACGCGAATAAAGGCGTTATAACGCGAATTAAAAGGCGTAATAACGCGAATCAAAAGGCGTAATAACGCGAATCAAAAGGCGTAATTACGCGAAAAAAGGCGTAGCAACGCGAATAAAGGCGTTATAACGCGAAACAAAGGCGTTATAACGCGAATAAAGGCGTAGTAACGCGAACCAAAAGGCGTAATAACGCGAATCGAAAGGCGTAGCAACGCGAATCGAAAGGCGTAGCAACGCGAAAAAAGGCGTAACAACGCGAATAAAGGCGTTATAACGAGAAACAAAGGCGTTATAACGCGAATAATGGCGTAGTAACGCGAACCAAAAGGCGTAATAACGCGAATCAAAAGGCGTAATAACGCGAACCAAAAGGCGTAATAACGCAAAACAAAAGGCTTTATAACGCTTATTTAATACCATATAAATTCCAAACAGTGGCCTTTTTATGTATGGAAGGAAGAACAATGTTGATTTAAATGTATAAATATGGTATTAAATTGGCATTATAATGTGTTTTAATTTGCGTTATTACGCCTTTTGGTTCGCGTTACTACGCCTTTATTCGCGTAACTACGCCTTTTGATTTGCGTTATTACGCCTTTATTCGCGTTATTACGCCTTTTGATTTGCGTTATTACGCATTTATTCGCGTTATTACGCCTCTTATTCGCGTTATAACGCCTTTATTCGCGTTGCTACGCCTTTATTCGCGTTATTACGCCTTTTGATTCGTGTTATAACGGCTTTAATCGCGTTCTTACGCCTTTTTATTCGCGTAATAATGCCTTACTCGCGTTATAACGTCTTTGCATTTTTATTTTTTTATTTCATTTGACACTATTAGGCTTTCGTACTATATGATACATATTTAGAATGTGTGTAGCTGAAGGAAATATATTATGAAGAAAGTCAATCCAGTCCCTGTTAAAAAAAAGGAATTAAAATTTTCACTACACCTTTTTACGTTACTGTTGAGAACACATTGCGTTTATGATTAACAGTTCTATTGATACTGGCTTATTCTCTGGCTCTCTCAAAGAATCCAGGGTCTTTCAAATAGTAATAATTTCTATTTGAAAGACCCTGAAGAAGCTTATGTTCTACCGATATTCAAAGATTACGATAAAGAAAATCCAAGGCTTGAAGCAACTACAGGCCCATTCTGATTAAAATCAGCTCTAAATAACGCTCCGCTTTTAGATCTGACCGTGACCAAAAACAAAGTCATTTCTGGTGACCCTCCACACAGCCAATCATCGACGAGCTTTCATAATTTTGAAAGCTATGCAGTTTCTACCCCGGGAAAATCAATACTGAGTAGGTAACTTTCACGATTTCGAGAACAAGTTTTCTACGATGGTTTATCATTTATTATTATAATTGTTATTATCATTATTATTATTAGCAATACTATAGATGTATAATGAAAAATGTGTAATAATATCATATTACTGTTGTTTTGAATACTAAAAGTAGAAATTGACTTTAAATCATATGTTTTGGACTGGAGGGAGGGGGAGGGGTAGCGGTAGGGGATAATATCGGATCAAAGCGTCTTATCCCTGTGAAGAAAGTAAGACCCGGTCGCGATGATATAAAACGCTATTTTCTGAGTTATGGTTCTCTAGACACCTCCTACTGCTGTAGCTTAGTTTGTAAAACTTGATTTTGTGTGAAAATATCGGACGGGGCCTTACGCGGTCGATGGATGAATGTATGCATGTATGTATGGATACATGGATGGATGGTTTAGCAACAAATTTAAAATCTTAATACATTTTTGTTCATCAATCAATTTGTGAATATATGAGCTATGACCAAGATAAAGTACGAACTTCATTAATTTATTATGTACTACCTGAAGTTTATCTTTTCAAAAATTAGTAAGACCATGACACCAACAATAACATGAATAATCAGAATGACAGATAAGGGCCATCGTCAGAAGTTTCTTGGTGTTGAAAGTGATATAATCACGTTTCGTGTCCTTGCATTATCCTTTTTAACTGACGAACTTGTCATGGAATCTTCAGACACTGGCTTATCTAGTGAAAAACTTAGACATTTCATTTAAGAAGTGGGAGTCTTCGCATACAGGGGAACACGTACATATATATAAATAAATGGAGAGGAAGCTATGACGTTATACATCTAAAATCTTTATCAGAGATTTGTTATCCTGCAAGTTCACATTATTGTGAGATTTCCAAGCCCATGTTTGACATGAGAAAGTTTTCTGTAATACGCAATATATAAGTATCTGATTAGAATAATACGCCGTTTAATGCATGAAAATTCTATTGTCATTTTGAAAGCTTCGTGGTCGCCCGGAGAGAATCGCAATGTTTCGATTGGTAAACGAACAAACACGTTTAGGTCAGCACTAAGCCTTTTCTATCCAGTTGATCTATATAAACCAAATAAACCATACATTTGTTTGTGTGGCACTACAAAGGTCAGTGAGACGTGAAACAATAGTTTACTTTAAACGGCCTTTTAGTGTTGCTTAGCACATAGAAACTATGTTCTTTTAATTAAGGTATGCATGGTTTATATAGATACATACCTACATTGCTAATTAATTCATATGTGAATTATTAGCAATAATTTAATCAGTTGTTGAGTCATATACGCATTTAAACTACTACGTTATTGTTTAAACTATCAAAAGTTACAATGAGTGTTTCAATGCCAGTACTTCAGATTTAACCTTTTTCATTCTTGATTGGAATATACGTGACGGTTGGGACTATGAATCCAACTCCTTACCCCGTTGATGTACCAAGTAAGTTGATTTTGTAAATTTTACAATAGTTTTCTTTAGTATTTGCATTAGAGATTAATGGGTCCATTTAATTTGTCCGTCTTAAGAGAGAAGTCCCCAGAACAAACATTTCAACAATTCTTAATAAAATAAAAGAAAAATCTTAGTGGTTAGAAGCAAATTAGTGTTCTTTAAAGGACAAACTCACCGACTATGATAATTAAGTGATCTCTTTTTTTTTGAAAATCTTTCACTAACCGCGGGATCATTTTAGGGTACGTTGTAACATCAACACATTTAGTCAATATAGCGTGCTGCGCGTATGTTTTCACTCTCTCATTCTTGATAGATCTCTGTATCTCCTATTGCGAAGCCAGTTGGATTTTTAATTCTCATATGTGCCCCACTCTCGAGACAACAATATAAATCTTTGCATAACTTTTTTCACTCAATAGTAGCATATTGCATAATACAAATCAAATCTGCTGATCGTTCGTTTACCTGATAACCCTCATATCTATATGACCCTGCACGTCTCGATCTTAATCCAATGGCGATGTTCATCCTTCTAGTCGAGTCCAGTGTCTCGTTGATAGTGACATGTCTTGCGTCTCTCTTATTGCCATGCATATATTACTATTTATATGTTTTATAGGGTGTCAAATAGTTTTGATCTCTAGCGTGTGACTTTTATTGATTCAACATACTATTATTCTCATATTAATCTCAATACTTGAATTTTATTATCTCATTAATAAAACCTAAATTATAACATGCTAAGACAGACGCGAACAAATTCCATACTATTTTATTTCTTATACGATTCTCAATACTTTCGATCACAAATCTCCAATCCTTTCCAATCAGTCTATTCATCAATCAATATTATTACCAGACTGAGAATGACCTTTCTTCATCTATTTAATTTATAATATGTGACCTCAAGACTTTATTAAGAGTCTCAGTGGGAGGGGCCAGCTTATTATCATCGGTGCATCCTTCTGATTCATCATATCTTTATCGGTACACGTGAGCTCACTCGAATTCAAAATATCAGACATCTCCTCTCCTTCTAGATCCATTGACTCTCCCTTTCTTATGCATATGTGCCCATATATCTCTCCCATACCCGCCCCTCTTTATTGACATTCTCATGTCTACCAGTCACTTGAGTCCACCGACCTACAACATTCATATAATAAAACCACGTACAAGGAAAAAATGATAAAGTTATAACTCGCTTTATATTACTTATTCTTATACATCTCTATAATATGAAATCATATTATAATCGCTGTTCTCACAAGCAAACTATTCCTAGTGTATAACGCATACTAGGACTCCAAAAGCAATATTGACTTTTACATCCTCAAATCACATCGCTGACTATCTCCTCCCAGGAAGATCCTAACCGTTACTAATTATATCGAAATCTAAAGCTAAGCTTACCCCTGAAAATATTACGCTTCTTATCAAAGGTACACAAATTTGAACTTATCTCTATTTGGGTAACCTTCGAGTTCCATTATGCCGATTATCTCTAGGATAGGCATCCACCGTCTATAAGACCAACCTTTTGTCCTATTTAGTCACAAACATATCCTAAAAGCAAATCTCCATTATCAATCATTTAGTATTTAACAAACCCATAATTAGTACTCTTGTACACTATAATAGGTCCAATTTAAATAAAAATGTCACTCGATTTTTACTATCCCCAGATGCGAATATCAACTCGACCGTGTATATAGATACTCTCCCCATGGTATCCGTGCACTTACCCTGAAGCTTAATTCTTAATATGCCAGGTACCATTAAAACTCAGTACTAGGTCTAATGAGTAATCAACAGACACAAATTGTCAGGCACTGTGGCGATAATTCTCACTAAGGCAGTGAACATGTGAACTTCTGCATAAGCATACTATCCGTTAATACTGTCTTTTATGCACAAGTATATTCGCGCTGTACGTAAAAGCACTATGGTATTTTCTAAACTGTTATCGACACTAACAATATATTTACTTATACTCGAGAGTACGGCAGAACTCTATATTATGTGTGATTTAAGGATTCCTCATTAAGGCTACGCAGTGATGATTTCATATATGTCCCGCTCTGTCTTAGCCATAGTCAGATGATTTGGACTCATGTCTTTTCAATAATCAAGATGAGTATCTATCACTTGCAGAGGTGTGTGACTTTTGTCCGTGAAATGCATAAACACGACTCCTTGAAACCATATTCTTATATCCAATAATCATACCCTATATAGAACTACACTAGAGAGTCCGTAACTATCCTTTAAGATAGCACAATCATATAATCCGAGTGTCAACTTATATGTTCAATGTGATAGCATTTTTTACTGCTCAAATATACTGTGCCAACCGAGTGACTTCTCCAGCAAACACATTGAAATTACATATCACATTACATTTCATACCAGGTATTGACAGCTGAGGTGACTTCCCTTAGCAATATGGACTTTGTACGGTATCAGCCATCCAAATATTTTCCACAGCAGTCATACACTTTCTAAGCAATCAGATAATCTACCATTGATGTTCATAGGCAATTTGGTACAGCAACCATTGTTATCTATTCTTCGAATTGATTTTCTTTAGCAACTTTATTTATTCATAGTAATAATATTAATGTCCCTCGTCAGTAAGAGCATCATATTCAGGTAGCGATATAAGGGCCCATCAACGTCCTCTTGATTTGAATGAAAATGATTCTTTTTGTTAATTCATAAAATATTCATAAAAATTCAAAACTCATGTTTAACAATCACAAATGAGGCAGGAGCGATGTCTTACAGTTCTTTCTCATAGTTTTACAACAATGTATTACACAAGAATTCAATTGTGTTATGGTGGGATGGTCTTAATATCCAATTTTCCCTTAATTTAATTCATTACTCATACATGTATATCGTGTTCATTTTGTTACACAGAGAGTTATTCTGTCAACCAAGTCACCTGAGTTTCACAGCAACGAGTTTGCAAGAGGGTAAAAGAGTATGAGTTCGTGTAGCGCCTGCAATAATCTGAACTGGAGAGTTCAGTAACATATTCTGAACCATTCAAGGTTCAGTCACCACAAGGTGATTATTTCATATTTCCTAAATTTTATATCTCAGAATGCACGTGATTTAAAAATATATATTTTGGAAGCGAGATTCGATTGTTGCCATGCACAATACTGAAGGCCCTCATCATATCACAATGAAAATGTGCGTGTTATTTTGATAACACTAATAAATTTGTTTGACATAATTTAGTTCCTTCTTATTCGAATCGGCTCCAGAAGATATTTTAGCTCAACTATTCGAAAGAATATGGAGAGCTATTGTGTTGCGGGGTCGGCGTCCGTGTCCGCGTAGGCGTTTCTGCGTTGAGTTAAAGTTGTTTGTAAAGTCAAAATTCTCAATTATTTGATTGATATATTCAGTTGAAAACTTACAAAAACTTTTTATAGTGACATGTACATCAGATTGACAAAGTTGGATAACTCTGCCTTACAATATTTACAGAATATATGCCCCTTTTTAACAAGAAATTTGTGTTTAAAGTTGTTGTAAAGTCAGACTTATCTCAATTATTGCTTTGAGATATTCAATTGGAAAACTTACAATACTTTTCGTATAGTACAATGTACATCAGTATGCAAAGGTTGCAAACTCTGCCTGCAATATTTGCAGAATTATTTCCCCTTTTAAACTGAAAAATTTTTGTTTAAGGTAAAGGTTTCAAAGATATTTACTTGAAAACTTTACACAGTACTTAGGTAAAATTGAAGGTTACATTCTCAATATTAATTACTCTGCCATGTATTTTTGGCTGAATGTTGCTTCCTTTTGTACTAAAAAAACAACTTCCTTTTCTTGATTTAAGTTTAACATTACAAGTTCTGCATATCTTCTGAAACTATTAAAGATACAAAAACTTGAAACTTATCTCAATAAGACTATCAGATATTTTGATTTTAACTTCACATATCATGAAGGGGTCATAATTGTATGATCACTGACCAAGTTCCATAACTCTATCTTGTATAGGTGATTTATCTCCCCTTTTCTACTTAGTATCCTTGGTTAATTTTACATGCAAGTTTTTACATATCTCAATTAACTATTAAAGTATTTACTTAATACTACATATGCATTTAGGGGTCATAATTTGATAGGTCACTGACCAAGATCTATAATTCTACCTTGGCATTTAGGCTAATTGTTCCCCCCTTTTTTCAACTTAGAAATTCTGGTAAAGCTTTTGCTTGTAAGCTGTTATCTCGAAATACTGAAGGGTTTTGTGCTTTTTTTAGGACAATTTTATGCATTCATTAATAATAATAAAGCAGTTGATTTACTCGATAAAAAATATTAAATAACAAGCCTTTGCACCTTTCCTTATGGTCATTTTTATGCTATTCATATGTAATTCATTATTATACTCAATAAACACCCTTGTGACAACTTTTTGAATAGTCAGCCTACTGTTCTCCTACAGTTCTAGTTACTTTTATTTCTTTCCTTTTCTTTCTCTCCTTTTCTTATACAAGTGGCTATAGCTTTGTTATTTTATGAATTAATTCCGCTTATTAATGAACTAACAGTCCCTGGAGATAGACATCAAATCTTGATTCATAAAATAACCTTTATTTCAGGTCCGATTATTATGAAATATGTTATTTACATGGGATGAATACCAGATGTTTGCAGCTCATTTTTAATGTAAGATGATTTATCGTATCAAATCATCAAATACTATTAAGTGCAATAATAATAATAAAAACATGCTTTAGTACATTAACACTTTAAAACGAAATGTTTAATGAACGTTTGTCATTTATTGTGCTAGATAAAAAAGGAACATACAGGATTCCTGTTATTTTTGATGGTCGATCATACTTTCTTTGATAGAAACCAGATAAGAACGTTAGAGAATATTAGAGTAAAGAGATAGAAAAAGGTCAATTGGGTACAGTTTACCGCTAGCAGTAAGTATATTTCCTGTTTGCATTTCAGCGTTTTATATCTTCCTCATATAATTTTGAACGCATTCTGCGGAGTTTCTTATTTCCAAAATTTCAAAATTGTGCTATTGTTCTTCTTACTAAGCCGGTGATAAGAGGAGTGGAAAGTAACTTGAATTGTTCAATACTGTCCATGAACAGGCTTAATCAAACGAGCGTGCAGCAGGTTCATTTTGTCGTTTTTGTCTGTTTTTCACTGTTTCTTTTAAGTTTGTTATATAAACACAACCAATCATTAAGAAATTTATATTTATTCATTTTAGCTTGACTTTTTAACAAAATTTAAATAGAGTATTGTTACAGTTTAAATTGGCGCTGCCCACCACAAACTGGTATCTGTAATAACTTTTTTAAGTCTTGCATGTATTGTCTGCACTACTTTATTACAACAAACCCTTAGCTCTTGTTAAATATTACTTTTTATACTAAGGTTGTAAACTAACTTTTTAGATTCTTTATAACTAGCAGCATATGCCAAAACAGCCATGGGATGTAAACATAGTATATTCTATGCTGACGAGTTAAAAATGAGTTTAATCCTTAAAATCCAAATCACTCAAAATATATCACTACGATGTAGGTTTGCTGACCTTATGTTTGCGTATGTTTTGGAATATGTATGATTCTAATTGAAATGGAAGCAAAATTATAAGTTGCACTAAAATTTGTTTCTTACGACATTCTTTTTCGTTTCAAATATCATTACATTCATTAATAGTTGTAGTAACACCACAAAGATGACATTTTATGTTCATCCGTGCAGCCATTTGAATATCTACATTAATCTTTAGGTGCGTTGTTGTCTTCTTTTAAAGAAACAGTCAAACCTTTCTGCTTTTTTATTTATCATGCCAAAAGAAAATGTGTTTTGTTTTGTTCAAGATTATGCTAAATTATTACACATTAAGTGAGAAAATATTCATGTTTTCACTTGCGTTTGTGCCTTTCATAAAAACTTGGGATTTCTTCACTTTGGTGTTGAAACAGCATATAACCTCAAACAGAACAAATATTCTCTTTAAAGTGAACTTAAAACTTTTAGCTCACCTGAGCTAACTCGGGGTACTTAGGATTTTGAAATCTTAGGGCCATATGGCCCCTCTGTTTATAACAGAATTTGATTCTTAAACATGTTGCAACATTCTCTTGTAGTGGTTGTTAAAAAGCCACAACAACATTTTTGACTATTGGTAACCTATTTTTGCTTGAAATTTGAGTTGTAAACATCACCACTGCGATGAAATTATACCAAAACTGCTAATGTCAAAAATTACACTAATTTATTCAAAATATTTCAAATAGAAGCATAAAAATACAATTCCAAAATGCATGTAAAATCAGTGTCATTGTATTCATTTATTTTTGACTAATGAAGTCATATATTAAATGAAAATCTCTATGAGGATTTAACAATTTCTTACGTTCTTTGTACACAATAAAGAAATATTTTATTTACTGTGCTGTGAAGAAGATAAAAACAGAGAACATATGCAAACCAAATCAGGAAGTGGTAACTCACTATTTCTGTGAAAATACATTGATTGCAGTTTATCAAAACTATTTGGGAAAAAACATGGTCTGTCATCAAATAAAGCAAAGAAGGTTTAATTGTACTTTATAGTCTCCTCTTTGTTTGTCCGTCGTCTGTTTCGCTTTTCTTGTCCGGGACATAACTCTGAAAGTACAAGTGGGTTTT
The DNA here is from genome assembly GCF_026571515.1 of Ruditapes philippinarum. NCBI lineage: Eukaryota > Metazoa > Mollusca > Bivalvia > Venerida > Veneridae > Ruditapes > Ruditapes philippinarum. The sequence goes on from NW_026857223.1 coordinate 16,274, forward strand.
GAACATGAAACTTTATAGGTAGATAGATTTAAATGTGTAGATGTTCAGTGCCACAAGAACCATGAACTCTGTCTTTGCCTTATTTTGGAGTTTTTTGCTGTTTGTTCATTTTTATACTTTAAACTTTGTCCGTATATAATTCTAAAAACTTAAAAGCAGATTTCAACGGTGAACTTTTTAGGAAGATAGAACTCATTGGAAAAGGCAATTACAAAAGAACCATGCTCTAGGGGCGCTCCGTGGCTGAGTGGTAAGGTTCGTTGGACTCAAACCACTTGCCCCTCAACGCTGTGGGTTCGAATCCGACAAGGGACTTTGGATTCTTTCATGTTGAGGAAGCTATCCTGCTAGCTTAAGGAACGTCGGGGTTCTTAGCAGGTGCCCGTTCGTGCCTAAAGATAATGCAGACGAAGGGCACTTGAGGTCTTCCTCCACCAGTAAAGCTGGAAAGTCTCGATATGACCAATACTGTGTCGATGTTTGAATAAACCAAACCAAACATAAACTCTGAATTTTAAGAGATTGTCGCATGAAGCTTTATTCGTAGATAGATCTCATTTGTTAAAATGCAGCGAATTAGAACAAAGCTCTGCTTTGCTAATTTTGGAATTATTGCCTTTGTTCGTTTTTCACTTTGAACTTTGTCCGGGACCTAGCCTCTTAAACTATAAGATGTATCAACAGACACTCTGTAGGTAAGATAGATTTCATTAAAAAGAAGTGCAGTGCAAAAAGAACAGTAACTACTGCCTTGCCTTAATTTTGGAGTTATTTACTTTGTTTATTTTGTACACTTTCAACTTTGTCCAGGACATAGTATTGAAGCATACATATATATTGAAACAAGACAAACTCGTAGTGAGATCGATCTATTGGTTAGATGTGGCAGTGCACAAAAGAACAAAACTCTGTCTTGCCCTTTTTTGGAGTTCTTGCTCTTACTTTTTTTACACTTTAAATGACTCTGTATACTGTATGGTGTCCAAACCTATTCGGGATCATCAACTGACTCAACAGGCTTTTGTTTTAATTAGTGTAACAACACCTTCTAGCCTTAATTTTATTAAATCTGATAACAACTTCCCATGCTTTCCCATGTTTCAAATCTGTAAGGCCTTACGTTTTTTTAGTAATTTTTTTCCGTATTTTCTCTTTTCTTTACTTAACTATTGTTATGATTGATTATACAATATTTACTGATTTTCATTACAATATTAATACCCAATAATGCTGTTTCGTTTCAGGAGAAAAATTGTGTCCAGGACTCATGAACCCTTTTTTACTGCCGTGTTAGCTTGTTGTGAAAAGTCAAATGAGTAAGTCAGTATTACTGTATTTTTGTTAAGTTTTCATCAGTCATTCTTTATTATGAAAGTGAAATTACCAATAGTTCTTAAAAATTAAGTATAAGCAATCAACAACAAAAAAACATTTCCAAAGTATTACACTTTAATGTAAACTTTTAATGCTACTTAATTACAAGCTTACTTCGTCGCCTCGAACGAGATCGTCGAATACCTCTTCGGTCATCAAACTCATCGCTCAGTCCCGGCAAAAATTCCTGTATAATAAATATTGTTCTACCTTTGATCACTCGAACAAAGATCACTTGAACTCTCGAAGCTGAATCTCTGGTCCATCCGGCAGAATATAGTTGAAAATACACTTAGTAATACAACAAAGTTGCAGGGTTGACATGTTTCAATAAATGACAATCGGCGCATGTGTTTTTACACCTCGTGATTCGTGACAGACAAATTGATACAAATAAGAGCTGTTGTATTGTTTATTTGTCATTTATGGTAACAGTAAAAGAATAACTCATGAAATAAGTGAAATGTGCAAAAATCAATAAGATGACTTATTACCCAGACGGCTTTTAATTACAAACCGTTGGTTCATAACGTGACTTGTAACAGTGTTAATCTATAGATAGAATGATACTTGTGTGTGTGTTTATTTTAGTAAATGACTACAAAAAAAATGCTTGCTGTAAATGATGTGTTTTTTTTTAATTTTATTACTCATTGTTAATTAAATTCATCCCATAATAAACATATTAATATATTTGATATTGCCAAATCGAACTTCAACCAATTACAATTGCATTGAATATAGATTAACACAGATGTTCTATTAATACTGATTGAAAATATTGGGATAATAATTCTTTGATATGACGTATTAGACGAACAGATGCACTAAAAACAATTTATTGACGTATTTATCATTCGACCTATGTATACTGGAAATCTTTACCTTTGTTCAACGTAATAATAGTTCAAACTCGGTGGCTCAAACTACCGATCTCTCAAACAAATTTGCACGGCCCTCCGAGTATATATTCTAAAAATGACATATAAGCTTTGCTTGTTATTTCATTCTCAGAGAATGTTGGTTTTATAACGCCTTATTGTGAAAACGGTGGATCTCTAATTGATGCTATTAAAAGAGAAAAAGAGAAAGTAACAAAAACAATACAGGAAGAGACAGCATAACATCTTGGCTACAAGAGTGAAGATTTTACTGCATATTGGCACTAGCGATAGAATATATTTCGTACTGAAGTTCCAAACGTCAGGTTAAATCTTACGATATTCCATAAAATAATTACCTTTTGGACAAATATGACAGTCTTTTTCCTGACCTATTAATGCAAAATCACAGTTTTTATACCAATTATTACACTTCTTGGACAGAAGTGATGTTGTTGTTAGTGAGGTAAAAAAGCGTAAATGGCTACGAAGAATAGACCTAATGGAAAGAATTAGTCAATTATTACCTGAAGAAAGTTGTAATGAATATTGAAAATGAATTGTCATAAAAGTAGCAAATTGATTAGTATTTATTTTGACTTCGTTTAAATTACTAATTAAGATTATAAATATACCTTAGGCCCCTAAATCTATCGGCAATTAGGTTAAAATAACTAAAAATGTTGTTTAGCTGACTTTTTTTTTTTTGAAACAAAAGTAGAGGTATTGTTATAGCAGGTCGGCGTTTGCAACGTGCCGTTGCCGTCTCCGTGCCGTTGCCGTTCCTCCGAAAAACTTGTACCTGGTATCATAACTTTTTTATTTCTTGCTGTATTGTCTTCCATACTTGGCACAACAACCTTGGACAAGACCTTTCAGTAGACCACACTAAACCTTTGACCTTATCCATAAATGACCTTGACCCTTCAAGGTTTAAAGTCCAATTTTTGCTTGTTCATGCTGTTATGTCCTGCTTAAAATTTGTTATTTTTGAATGTATTCTTCAAACTTGAACATAATAATTTTCAAGGATTTCCCTTAAAAATAACCAGTCAGGACCTTGACATTCACTCATCAATGACTTGACTTTTGAAGGTCAAATTATTGAAATTTTCATTTTTTTGGCTATTATTGGGTGTAAATTTGTTTTTTTGAATGGATTGGGCTTCAAACTTGAACAAATTTTAAACTTAAAATAACTGTTAAAAAAAATTTCCCGGGAAAAACCTTTACCCTTTATCATTAATGACATTTCCTTTGAAGGTCAAAATTATTGAAATTTTCATTTTTTTGGGGGAACTGACTTTTAAACTTTTGCTATTTTTTGAAAGGGGTAAACTTTTTAATTTTATAAAGAACATTTTAAGGACCCCGACCTTTTTGTTTATCAAACCAAATTTGCTTGGGCTCTTTTAAAGGGCCTTGACCTTTAAAGGGGGGGGTTTTATTACTGAATTTTCTCAGATGTGATTTATTTTGGTGTTTTTATATAAAATTATATATATAATTTGTATAAATAAATATATATAAAAAATATATATAAAATTAAATAAAAATATTATTATATTTTAATTTTAAATATATAATATAATATAAATTATTATATATATTATAAAATATATATCAAATAAATTTTATTTTTATTTTAAAAATGTTATGTTCATTTAAAATTTAAATTTTTTTTTAAATCTATTTTTTCAATAAATTTCATGTTTTATTTAAAAAATTTTTTTTTTTATTTTTTTAAAAATTTTTTTTTAAAATTTTAAAATCTATTTTTTTTTATTTAAAATATATTTTTTATTTAAAAATTATTTTTATTTTAAAATGCATTTTTTTATTTTAAAATCCATTTTTTCTATAAAATTATTTAATTTTAAATTCCCTCATTTTTTTTTTTTTTTAGAAAATTGCGTCATTTTTTTCTATTTTTAGAATTTGGCATTTTTTTTATTTTAAAAATTTCGTCAAATTTTTTTTATTTTTTGAAATTGCGTCATTTTTTTTTTTTTTAAAATTGCGTCATTTTTTTTATTTTTAGAAATTGCGCCCTGTTTTCTATTTTTAGAAAAATTTTCCCTCATTTTTTTCTTTTTAGAAATTGGATATTTTTTTTTTCTTTAATTTTTAGAAATTGGCCCATTTTTTTCTCTTTTTTTTAGAAATTGCTCATTTTTTTTCTATTTTTAGAATTGCGCATTTTTTCTATTTTTTTGAAAAAAGCTCATTTTTTTCTATTTTAGAATTGCGTCATTTTTTTTTTAAATTTAGAAAATTCGGTCATTTTTTTTTTTTATTTTTTGAAATTGGGCATTTTTCTATTTTTAGAAATTGCGTCATTTTTTCTATTTTTAGAAATTGCGTCATTTTTTATTTTTTAGAAATTGGGTCATTTTTTCTATTTTTAGAAATTGCTTTTTTTTCTATTTTTTTGAAAAGCGTCATTGTTTCTATTTAAAAAGA
>NW_026857224.1:0-14100 GCF_026571515.1 Ruditapes philippinarum
CTATTTTCTCACTTTAAAATATCTGTGCACCGAACTAAAATTTATACCTGAATAAAAAGCAACTATGCGTCATCCTATCTTACACGATTTACGCAATATATTTAATCTGTAACCTATGATAGTTAAAAGAAATTAAAAGAAAATTAGAATAAAACTCTGATCTTGTAATTATATCTGACTGGTATTGTTTAATGTTATATATCCATAAGCTACTGTACGCGCATTCTCAGCTATTACCTGTCTCTAAAAATAGTTATTGGAAAAGTAAACTTGAAATGATCAAAAAATCAATGACGAATTACATCGAATAAATGTGTTTTAACATCCACTCATATATATTTTATAACAAGTAATACAATATTGTTAGAAACAATGAGGTTATCAATATGGTAGACAACTTCAATGCGAAATAAAAATTGATTTGTATTATGTTTGAGTTATATTCAGCATATAATGACATTATATGATATAGATCAATTACAAGTTGCTGACGAGAGAGGAGAATAAAGACTGAATTGGATCAATGTGAACCGAGGCGCCAGCCGAGGGTTATTTTTATATCAGCAAGGCTATATTCTCCGCAACTTGTATAACGAGTTTATAATAACTCGTATTGATATTGGCGACAAGTTCATAAGAATACCCAGCAACTTTAGACTGTTATCAAAGAAGCGCGAGAAAAGGCCTACGTAAAAAAGATGACGATTTAAAGAAATTTGAAATATAAAGTCAACATAGCGATGTAACTTTAACCATTTATTAGAAGTTATGAAATTAGCATACTGAAATATGCCACAAAGAACAAAACACATTAATAGGTGTAAAAATACATTATAATTTGCGCACAAATACAATGTATTTAGGCATAGCAAAATAGGAGAAATTCATTTGCAAAAATTTTAATATAAAATTAAGAAATCGTGTATATGCATCACGAATGAAAATAATGAAATTAATCAAACCGTGTTGACCTTACTGCATGCTATAAGCAGGTATAACGTGTTATTTGTTATGTGTGGAATATAAATAAAAATATTGTTTAAACTAACGTGTTATTTGACGTTATATAAAAAAGTAGTTATCAAAGTGAAAATCCTTTCGGAGCTTAGTTTCTTAAAATGCGTTTACTGTTGTTATAGAAATTCTTGCCGTGTAGAATAATAAAGATTTACACTTTATATTAATTAATTCATTGAAAAGTTATATATTTACCTACAGTAAAATCGGTGTGGTACGTACAGGTAAAGTTGCCTGAATTGAGAGCAAGTTTGATTATTTTCGTCGCCTATATCATTAAAAGTGCGCAACGTGCAACTTTTTCGACTCGGGTGGAACAAACATTATTGAATTATTACGGTGACAAATATTTTCTTATTTAGGGTTATTTATTAGAGACCATAGGTTTGCCTTTTGGAGATATGTCTATTTTGCTGCTTTAATCTTGCATAATATCTTTTCTCGGTACAGAAAAAAATGTTTTTGTTAATCCGAACAAATGCATTTCCTTTAAATCAAAAACCTTTATTACACAGTTAAACCATTGCAGTTCGAAGTTGAGTAAAACTTTTACAGCTTTGTTTTGTAATAAGAAATGAATTGTGTTCTGCATTAATGGTTGTGTTGTATGTGTAATGCTGCTGTAGCTCTTTTTAATTTTTCTCCCAATTTGAATACAATCAATTGACTCCATTGTATCGTTATAATTTCTATATACAAGAGTCTGTTGCTTTTATTAATCCTAAATGTATGTTTTATATGTATGTATATCTTCTATTGATATATTTTGAATCAAAGACAACTGCGGCTTGAAAAAGTTATCCGTTTAAATGTCAGTAATATGAAAAAGGCAAAGCCTCAAAGCGAGCTCGATTTTCTTTTACCGTAAAATAGTTTAAAATGATCGTTCATTTCTATTTTACAGTTTCAGTTTTAAAATTGTCATTCGGTATTTTATACACTGCTTCCGTTTATTCTGGTTCCTCCTTTCTATTATGGTTCCCATATAAGTGTGCAGGATACCAGTCTACGCTTCTGTTTTCAATCAGAGTACATCGGCTTTCATCGTTATCTTGTAATTCGAAAAGTTGTGATGTGTCAATTCGGTACTTCGAAAGAAAGTTTTCAAAACCATCACCTAGCAGGTACTCGCGTTACCGTAAAGCTCGCTTTGCGAGCAGCCCCTTCGGGCCAGCTCGTCGAGCTCGCTATTAACTATCATTTATTGAAAACAATTATGGAAGGCTTAGTTGACATGAAAAGCAAAGCTATTGTACATTTAAAACTCTTTCTTGACAAAATCACACAACAGGCATTTATGTAAGTGTTAAATGTTTGGACTTTTTATCAGGTAAGGCCATTTTTTATCCAAGCGTTAAAATTTGAAAAAAAACTTTATTGAACAAGGATATGCAAAACAATCTGTGTACACATTATAAGAAGATTCTTCAAACAAATAGGTAGGCTTTAGCCGCTATTGTTTTGAAAGTTATTTTTTAACATTGCTCTTTTAATATATATATTTTAAGATAATCTGATGGACCGAATCCATTTGATTAACTATGTAAGGACATTTTCATACAAATGTTATGGAAGTTTGTAATGTGCTTACAAAGATTATTTCATTTGAAACAACTGTGGATTGCGTACGGCGGACAGTCAACGTTCCTAAAAAGATAATTATAAGGACTAGGTAAAAGGTCGATAAGAATTATATCATATCTTTAACTAATAAACTGATAAATTTCAATTAAGACTACAGTACTGGTAAATTGCAGGTAACGAAACCGATCGTGATGAATATAGTCAAGATCGATCATGAATAAATTTTAGAATAGGTAGACAATTGAAAATGAAGAATTATAATATGACAGTATATTTACAGCAGCTGGGGTATAACAATGATGGAATATACAATATATGATTTTGAATTATCTAAAAACTCCATGGATACACTTAAAGCACTATAAAAACATTTGGGCTGCTGAATTTATGAGGGGCAGGGAGAGAATTGGAGATCGTGAGCGGACTGGGCGGCGCAAAAAGAGGCCAACAACGATGAAACTGCCAAAGCTGTGCACGATCTAGTCCAGACAGTTGCCTGACGACCAGAAACGGAACAGGCTTGACATTTCAAGATATCTTTTGTCTCGCTACGAGGATGAACCTGACTTTATCTACCGAATCGTATCTCAGGATGAAATATGAGTCCATCACTTCGATCCAGAATACAAAAACAGAACATACAGTGGAAGCTCACCGGCTCACCTCCTCCGAAGAAATTCAAGAGGGTGCCATCAGCAGGGAAGATGATTGCTTCATTTTTATGGGATAGTCAGGAGATAATCATAACTGACTACATTAAGCAAGGTCGTGCCGTAAACGGTACGTACTGTAAACGATGTCTGCAACTGACTTCAGCTTTGAAATTCTTCCCCTTCCCCATATTCTCCGGACTTGGCCCCCCTTTGACTTCTACCTGTTTCCGAAACTGTAAACCAAGCTTCGTGGTATACGTTTTGGAGGAAATGAAGGTGTCATGGAGGCGGTCAATGAGTTCTTTGAGGACCAAACTAAATAATTTTATTTTGAAGTGTTGGACAAGTTGGAGCACAGGTTAGCAAAGTGCATTGATGTAGAAGGCGATTATATTGAAAAGTAAAACCATTATTGGGTTGTCTGACTACCGGAAGTACATCGGGCCAAGAACGTTTTGATCAGTCCTTGTACATGGGTTGCTCATTTTTTTGGGATTTTTTTTTAGAATGGCACATATGATGATATCTTGGATTTCAAATGCTTCTGTTTGAACCTTGTTTGAATTAAACAAAGGATAAGGTAAAATAACCTTTCTTATATTCTTACCCAAAATCTTCGAATGACAGTAGCTATTTCTTTTGTATATAATACTTCTACTTCAAGTTTAGCCTTTCCGATCCAAAATGCTTGAAAAGTTACAGTGTATGTTCCATTTTCGTGGTCCAAAATAGTGCCAGGTATATATGCTCTCAGGGATAGACTTCCGTTCTTAAAATTAATTCGTAAAAATGTGCATTGCCTTAAATATTACTTTGTTCATAATATGTGTTCAAGCAATTCATATTATACTTGTATACACATGCTGATATATAAACCTATGTGAGCATTGTATTATAAAGAGAAATATAAAAAGATATGCGCTTAAAGACACTAAATCGAATGATCATAAGAAAAATAAAACTCTTTAAAAGATTTGTTGGTGATATTCCATATACTACTTAATTGCTGTAGAGTTGTTATCGAATTAAATAACTGACCTTGTATATACATGTATATACCAGAGTGAAAAGGGTCAGCAGCTAATAAAGTATCATTACATCTTACAGTTGTCTGGTAGTGAAACAGTCTAATTTTGTAAGAATTGTTTAATTTAAACCTAAAAGAAAAACAAAAGCTTTTTTATTTGAAATAAATGTAATCAATATGATAAAAAAAATGTAACTCTAATATTCAAGCTATTCTGTCGTTGTCTAATTCTTACTTGTTGATGTTAACTAAATGACATACCTCCTTTTTCACCTATTTTACATATTGCGGGAGTCAAAGAAAAACAAGAAGATAAAGAAAGTGTTAAGAGTATATACAAATATAGTTTTCAGCTAAACACAGATCATTTCATATATTTAACAAGTATATGTAAAATTGGGATTTGAACAAGGGGAAGCTTACAAATGTTTTTTTATATATTTTAATTTGTGTTATTATTATATTTCATTTTGTCTAATTGCCAATCTGTCTAATACTGTCTCAGTGTTGAGTTGAAATTGATGAAAAATATCTTTATTTTTTCCAGAAGCAACTTACTTTTGCCTTTGCACTTTTGTTTACCAAAATTACATTTAATATATAGATATACATTAAATTGCATTTTAAAGAGGCTTATTATACTTAAGGTGGCTTTTTTACGTTCAATTATAGGTCTAGATATATAACAAATCAAATACTAGTACAATGACTTATAATTCCGTATTTTATTAAGACTTGTGTTACGTTTATTATTTATCCTTATTTCACTACAGCTTCTTCGGTAACTTACATACTATTAGATAATTCTGTGTGAAAAGATGTGTTTGATGTTTTTATTTCTGTACAAATTGTATAATTATACAGCATAAAAGGTATAACGATACCAAACACAACAGAAAACAAAATGCATAGCACTCTTCTGATAGTCTGAAAGGAAAACAAAGCAAATTATAATTGCTTTCAAAAAAGAAGTTGTTCATCCAACTACAGCAAAAAATCTATCATCGATCTATAAACTAACAGATGGTCAAATTTCGATTTGTTTTATTTATGTTTTACTGTTATAACAATTCTAATCGACAGTACTCTTTACCTTGATAGCATGTGCTCTGATCGTAAAATGGAAATGAATAAGAGTTACTACTTATTTGACATGATTAACATTAAACCTATTATAAAATAGAAATACCTTTAAACGTCTATTTCTACAAAACTAATTGATGGATGATCACCAAACTTTGTCTGTAGCGTTCTTAGGTTATCTTTTATTAAGTTTGCTCATATAAATTTGATTGGCCCCTTTTAGGGTTCTCTAGGGCTAAAATTAGAAAACCTTTAAATATCTTCTTCTACAGAACTAATTGATTGATGATCACCAAACTTTGTCTGTAGCATTCTTTGGTTGTCTTATATCAAGTTTGCTAAAATTAATTTGATTGGCCCCTTTTAGGGGTCTCTAGAGCAAAAAATAGCAAAACCTTTAAACGTCTATTTCTACAGAACAAATTGATGAATGATCACCAAACTTTGCCTTAGCATTCTTAGGTAGTCTGCTAAAGTTTGCTCATATTAATTTGATTAGCCCCTTCTAGGGGCCACTAAAGCCAAAAATAGAAAAACCTTTGAGCATCATTTCCTACTATAATAATTGATAGATGATCACCAAACTTTGTAGCATTCTTAGGTAGATATTAATTTGATTGGCCCCGTTTAAGCTAAAGTTTAAATGCCCTAGATCATGGCATTCCTTCAAATTATTGTTTAAACATATTCTTTGCTCAAATTTAATGTTAGAAAATATTCACAATTGATAATTGCCAACACTGAAAAGCCGTTGTTTCTAGTAGCGACTCAGACATGTCAGAGCCATCATGGCCATCTTGTTTGGATGCTTTTTCACAAATTTAACAATATGCTTGCAGTAAATCTACTATTGGTTATTAAATCGCTTTTGACAGTCAGCCAATCTTTAACTTGTTGATACAAATTACGAGATTCAATGCTGATGTATATGTTCAAAGACTTTTTTTTCCTTTCGACAACATCACACGCGTCTAGCCCTCAAATATATTGAATGCATGAAGGGAAATCACAATCAATGGACAGAACAATGTTTATATTTATTGTTTAAATCATGAGTAAACAAAATATTTACTATTTTACGATCAATCATTACTGAACTTTAAAGCTTAACATAGAATGAAAATGTTTAAAAATGCACAATAGATACAATAAGATTCATTTATCTAACAATTAGATTCATTTATGTAACAATAAATTGATTTATTGTCATACTGATGGGGCTTCTAACTTTGAATTAGCTACATGTAGAGAGTGTGAACCGTTAGAGCACACAAAGCAAATGCAACGGGACTGCAAAGATTTTGCACTTTAAAAGTATCTATTATGAACAGGCATAATCGAAGCGAGTCTGTAGTTTTCATATTATATTGTTGGTTGTCATTGTTCCCGATTAAAACTATATGCTATGTCAATGAATATGAAACATCCCTTGATTTAAATAATCCTCGTAGTTATTTATATACACGTTATATAACTGGTTACCTTTGAATGTATGTATGAATGCATATGAAGTCTGAATATATTAGCATATTGTTGCATTAATCAACGTTATTCACAATTCTGTTTTCCAATCGTTTGCAGAAGAAATATATTAAATTAAATTATTCTGGATAATGTTGCCTCTTCATCCCTCTACTAAAATCACTAAAGTTGAAATTACATTCAGGTTCAAAGAAAGCCAAAGGTTTTTCTTTATCAAATTTTTGTATATAAAACATCACATACCTAAAGAACGACGTTGTCTATCAAAATCACAAGTATTGAAGAAATGCTAACTTAAACATTGTGTCTTTCATCAATGGAAATACTGTCATCTTTGTATTTTTCAAGAGCAAATATTATAGAGATAAGATAACTTCCTGTACATTTAAACAATATGTGTGATTGTTGGGAATTACAACCTGGCAGTCAGATTCTAACATGACAATATATGAATGCTTTCGTGACAGTTTAATCACACCTTATGTCTTGTACCTTTGTTTTAAAGCTATCTTAGGCATTTTTACTGACGGTACATGGTTGTTAAAGCAACATCTGCATATTTTAAAATTTTAAAATTATAGAAATTTGTTCCTTCTTTTGATTGCAAGCATTGTCAAGTTTTTCAAGTCTTTTACAGATTCATTTGGGTTCAACCCAAAAGTTACAGGAAATGAGACTTAAATTAAAAGATGATAAAGAAGTGGTGCTTTTTTTCAAGTCAAGCGTTTTGTGACATTCCTTTTTAATTTTCAAATTAAGTACCATATATAGCATACAGGCTTTTCTTTATTAAATAATCAAATTCATTTAAGATGATTATTAATACACAATATACTTTATTAATACAAAATATATTTTATATACATATACAATGTTTAAAGTTACGTTGATTCATTGAACAGTTAATCTAAAAGTTTAAATATAGTGGTTTATTTATTCATTTATTTTTAGTGGGTTTTTTTGGTGCTGTTGTTGTTCTTTTCCACTCTCCTTCAATAATGAATTACTTCAATTTTGGGCCTGTGGTATTTCAGGAAATGCTTTAAGGATGATTCAAAAGAATATGAATAAAGCTTAAATATTATTTGATATTGAATACCCATAATAGCCAGACAGTTGCCTTCACAACATGAGTATTAGTTTTTACCAGACTTAATCCGCCTTATTAATGTAAGCATATGAATAACATGTCCACACCTGTTGACATGCTTCTAGCTGAACTTACACTTGTAACAAATCGTGCACTTATATTATTCAAACCTGGGTTGTGTGCTTTCAATTTGAAAAAGCATGCATGTACCAACTTCTTTGAACTATTTCAAACATTTCAAACAAAGCAACAAAATGACAAGTTTCAACATCTGATACATCAAAATCCATAAACATGACAATACAATAAGCTTTAAGTGACGTTACATTGTGTGTTTTTCCGCGTCCTTTAATGTAATCTGAAGCCATATGTTGCCATTTTGATCATAACTATTACCCTCTATGGAGTTCTGTATCTTAGATTTCAAAGTTTATTGTTGATGAGCGACTGATACGATCATAAAAAGCCCATATACATGGGAATTGAACTCATGGTCATCGTCGAAGTGGCATACCTACAAAACACTTCACCACCGAGTCAAAATTGAATATTGCATTATAGAGGCTGGTATTTACGCATACGTAACATCTATTCCTTAGACAGGTATTATATATTGGAATAAGTACCTTTTTTCTAAACTAAGAAAATTTTAGTTGTGTATATACCCCTTAAATATTTGAAAGTCTGGATGTTATTGTGAAGTCACATAAATTATTATGACGGAAATATTTTCTTAAGGTAGAAACAACTATAAACTGTCTTAGAAGGGGATTATTTGATAAACTTTGCACAATCAAGTTGTGAACAGGAGAATGCGTCTGGAAAAGTCGCTACCCACGTGTGATTTTTACTCTTGACTTACGGCTAACATCCAAACGACAACAATATCTAAAGGCCACTAAGCCAAAAATGTATATTCCCCAACGAAATTACCATATATGTTTTTATAATCAAGGTAGTCGTGAACTCATTCTTAACAATGCGACAATACAGTAATATGCAACATACAAATAGTATTTTCTATATTTGGTGTCTGATAATTCAAGTTTCACATAGTTTGTTAAAACATGAAGTAAGAACATGACATTCAGCTTCAAGCACATTAATTTGTACACATTTCAAATATACCAAATACATTTAATATGAGATTTGTATACTAGTTATACACAACAGTGTGTTTACTTCAAAATTGTGTAATTAGTAGTTTATATAAAATGAATGTCGATAATATTTTTCCAACATAAGTAAGTCAGATGTAAAATTGCGAAATATGAAAATTTTGTTTCAGAAATAAAGATTTGAGCCAAGAACAAATATTTCTTACACTGTTTAATATACTTTCTAATTTCTTAATAACCGTGATTATATTTTTCCTCAAATGTTCATATACAGGTTACACATGCAAAGATCAAGTAGGTTACGGCACGTGCTAATCAAATGAGAAAAAACACAGTAGCTACGTTATTTTGATGGGTATTGACCGGAGCAGTTAGCAGATGTTTTATCAAAAGAATTTTAGAATTCATAGTTACAGCGAGACAAAGGAAATATCAATTTCTTTGAAACAAAGTGACATGACTTCGACAGCTGGAATTGATCACATGTTGACAATACATTTAGGAAATTTCACCATTTTCTTAAAATTGGAATAAAGAGAATTAAAAATTTGAAAAAAAAACTGTATTTATTTCTAAATTGAACGCTGTATACATATTTGTTTCGTGTCGTATTGTAAATCTAACAAAATTGTCCGCATAAAACGTTTTAAACATCATAATGAATTATAAAATCCTGTTTCCATGACTTATTAATGGAGTCAGCTCACATGCAACTGCAGAACAATGATTGTTTAAATATTTTGAAAGTTTGAGATTATTGCGTCACTTGAGACTTCAAGATGGTTGTTAAAATCTTTTTTTTTGTTGAGCCGATAACAGCTAAAGATTTTTTACAGGATAATGTATTTTCAATTTTCTTAGACATTTTCATCAGCTTGATTTGTAAGACAGTACGTGTACGTACTACTTAACAGAATATATTTGTCTCCTGTATCCTATTAGTTATAATCAAATCCGTTTCTATAATTCCTATTGAAACCTTGATATTTTTCAGTGGCCAACAGTAAATAATTCCATACTTTCTGGATAATAAGTAACTGTGTTACGATGTTCTGTGTACTGAATCTGCATCTTCGTAGTAACTTTCAATTTTTTTTAAAAAAACTCATTTATCTTCAATGAAGAGAGTTTTCTGATACAAAACTTCAGTTCTATGTATAATTTAAATGTAAACATCTTTTAAGTGATTCGTCCTCCTGGTGAAACCTAATCAATTTATTCAACCCTGCTACACTATCAGTGCGTTCTTCATTTTTCGACGTTTTGCATGTACATGTTACTCGTTATTTTACTGCTCTTTCTTTGGTCTTGTAATCTGGCGTCTTTCTGTGAACTTTTCTGTTCCTCCTTTTATGAGATTGTGCACATTTGGACATCAACACACTATGGAATACGTTTATTTCGACTAACTACGTTATAGAGGGGGTATTAAATTTAACATTAATAGATTTAATTAATCTTATCATCATTGATACGAATAAATTATATTAATGGTGATATTGTTTTTAGTTCCGTTATCTATTCTTAACATTTGCAAATAACAAGAACTTTCTAAGTTCATGATCATCTGACAAAGAAATTTCAGGAGATTTTAAAAACATCGAGTTATAATTATTGATGCAACATTTGTCAATTATTGTGCTAGAAATAGAACATGGTAAATGTCGAGATTATTGTTGCCAATCAAAATTAGTTGTCTCACATTATCTTCCCTGTAAATAGAGAATTTCATGACAATGTCTTTTAATATCTATCTGGCGAAGATAAAATGAACTGAAAGGAGCAGGGCTTACTTTTGTGAATTAGTTGTCAAACAATTCCTCCGCCACTAGGACTAAGAATCAATTTGTAGATGGCGGCCATTTTACCTTATTCTCGAGCTCATTTCTTTAGCTAGAAATATAACAGAACGTTATTGATTTCGATGCTTACCTGTAAACGTCGATCTGAAAAAATATATTTATGATTTTCATCTCAATTGGATTCCATTTATACCTTTTAATGTCAAATTAAATGTATTCAGTTGAAAAAAAAGAAATGTTGATTTTGCGATTAAACACAAGTTAGACAAAATGTTTTATAATTCCTGAAAGAAATGATTTTTCAGTTATATTAAGTAATCATGTAGCGAAATAAAGAAAACATTGAAAGTAAAAAGTACTGAATGAAAACTGTAAAGCCTATTTTTTATATCTATTATACTGTATTACATGGAAAATGATGAAAAACAATTTATGACGTCTATATGAAGAAGAATAGGCCCCGTAGGTATAAATGAGAATATAAGCTATTTGAAAAGTCCCCTGTTGAGTTGGGCTTTTTTCCTGTATCTGTAACAAACCTGATATAAATTGATACATGATCAAGCATTTTCTGGCAGATACCATGGCAGTTGCATGATAAAATATATTATGAGTAACAAAATAACATTGTCGAGGCTTGTTTAGGGTAATGAAATGTCTTTTCGTTTAGTACTTGTCTGGTTTAACAGTTTACTTCATTTAGTGAATTACGACTTATTTAATTGCTATTATAAAAATGGAGAACCAAATATCTAGAGAATCAAATTTCAAATGAAAATCTCTGAAATATTAGATGATAATCTCAATTCTGCTAATAAGTAAAAAGCAATTCAAGTATAACTCTACAAACGGTTCGGAATTGTCAGATGTTGTTAACAACACTCTGTACTTATTTCATAGTTGGTTGCATCATAAATACTAAATATAGAACCCTACTATTTATGCACTTTAAGTTTTGCGCATGGACATGGACGATTTTACTTTGTGTTTCAGATGACACTTATCCTGTATGTAAAATCTTACAACGGTGGCACGAAAGTAATCCGTTAAATGCTTCTAGAATAAAATACACGTTTGGCTAAAATAAATCACCTAGGGTTCAAGGTATTTGGCATACATATTTTGATAAAGTACTCAGACTTACAATCGAAGCAAAATTTCAAGCCGGTCTTTTTGTGTAACTGATTGGCAATTATAATTTTCTGTAAAACAGCCTTAAAAGTTTTAATTTTCTGCCCCAACTTAAATCGATGCCCATCCGTTATCCGTTATGTTATTTTGTTCGACCTTATTTTAAGATTTTCAAAGACAACATTCTTTCTTATGTAATATATTGACCATGGTCACGTGTACCTTGTTTAAAGTAATCAAGATTCTATGAAGATTGTTTTGCATATATGTTTTAAACTTGTAAAGGCAATAAACATACTTACATATCTTCTTGAATAACATTAATGAAACAGTTGTGTATTCCGGATTCTGTTACAATCTGGATGAAAGCAGGGCGGACTCTACTAATGTATTGAATTCTCCTTTAATTTATTTATGTAAACCCGGATAGTCGTTATACGTTATATGAAGAACAAAAGTCCTGAACTAAATATTGCTCTAATCTTTCTTTGATCGCTGAGTCAGCACTGTACTGCGCAAGGGTTTGAGTTAACCAATTTCAATGTAAGGATCACAACTTCGATATAACCACTAACAGAAGCAAATTCCTGCCCTCTTTATTATTCTTTACTTCAAAAACTATAAACAATTTTGGGTCAAATATATATACAATTTTTATTTAGCTCCATGATATTCACTGTTTTAGTGTTACGCTTAAAATGCCTAGAGTAACACTATTTATAAATGTACTACAGTATGGAAGTTTATAAATTTCAAACATTTTAATTCAAAAATATAATTTTTATCAATCATTAAACAATCCCGTGTTAAAACTAATTAATTCTATTATAGATCTACATGCCATTATAGATTTATAAAGGCCCATGAGCAGGTCCAATAAAACATTTTGCTACTGAGCAATGTAACAGACATCACACAGATAGTGTACACCAAAGTCGTATTATTTCTAAGATAACTATTTCTTAATAATATATACGGATTATGAGGGTCAATACAGCAAATTCTAACAAATCTGTCTTTGGGGACAACTTTAATCTTATAAGTAACCGGGTTATCTAGGGTGGTCATATTATTACTTTTCTTTTGTAAGTTCGTAAGGCAGTATCACGAACATATACTGCTTAATATATATATAGAAAAATCAATGTTAAGTATTTAATGAATATCATAATGCTCAGGCAATTTTATTGTTCATTATGATAGTTCTAATTGACACTTACATTCCAAGTCTAGAAAGGAATATACGGATTGGACCTGGGACACCGTATCCCAGATAAGACCAAACAAAATATATAGCTTGAAAATGTAAAAAAAGTATACAATCGATAATTTACTATATTTTGAAGCAGAATTGAATTTCAGCAGATTACTACCTTTGATATTTATACTTTTAAGAAATCTAAGGTAATCGAAGTTTGTTATTTTGGATTTTGAGAGCGTTTTGTAATTTAAATTTATGAGACTAAATGATTGAAATAGTATGCAATACATGTACGATATTGTTGGTTATTCTGAAAATAGCAAGAAACTCATATATAAAATTAAACTTTATTGACGCTTTGGGTAGCTCTCTCATCCCTAGTTACGTGTACGTCCTGGAGAAGCATGGGCATCGGTAGGAGATTGGACCGCTTTCGTTTCATCAAGGACGCGTTGGCAGGTTAATATCCGGCCCCGGTTTTTGTACATAGAGGGTAGATCCATGACGTCATATTTTCACCGCATTGCTTAGGAGGAGTTAAGCTACATAGACCTCTCGCACTCTACGAACTAGCTTCTGACTTAAGCATAGGGGAGTGGTCCTACAAACTTGGCAGGGACGACGAGGTAGTGTACTAGGGTGCACGAAGCCATAAAATGTTTGAAGGACAAGCCCTTTACATTGCACCAAAAGCTCTTATCAGGGCTAACCTCCTTCACTTTCGTCTCAGATTACTGTACATTTTAATTTTAGGTGCTTGTCTGCTTTACAGTAACATACTTTCGGTTCAAAATTCATATCTCTGGTTGTGGAAATACATACATGTACATACACCTTAGGTAGCCCAGTTTACAAAGCCACGTTATCGCCAAATCGTTATCTAATAGATTGATTCAAGAAACTTGGCGTCCG
>NW_026857225.1:0-141315 GCF_026571515.1 Ruditapes philippinarum
GTGACCTTTACCTTTTTATTTTCAAAAAAAAAAGAAAAAAAAGTTGAGCTAAAAATCTTCTTTTATATATTTTACATAGGCATTGTCTGGTGGACCTCTACTATTCAAATCATAGTCCTGGGGTCAAAGTTGGCCCTGCCCTGGGAGTAATTTGTTTTCCTTATTTGTATACAGTAGAATCCCTACTTAAGACCACCCACTAATAAGACCGCATTTTTAGCTCGACTATTCGCAGAATAATCGAGCTAATGCAGTCACCCATTTGTCGGCGTCAGCGTCCCTGTGGTTAAGTTTTTGTATGTAAGCTGGTATCTCCATAACTACTGAAGGGAATGGATTGAAACTTCACACACTTGTTCTCTGTGATTATCTAAGATGATTGGCACAAGTCCCATAACTCTGATTTGCTTTTTTTCATAATTATGCCCCTTTTTCGACTTAGAAATTCTTGGTTAAGTTTTTGTATGTAAGCTGGTATCTCCATAACTACTGAAGGGAATGGATTGAAACTTCACACACTTGTTCTCTGTGATTATCTAAGATGATTGGCACAAGTCCCATAACTCTGGTTTGCTTTTTTTCATAATTATGCCCCTTTTTCGACTTAGAAATTCTTGGTTAAGTTTTTGTATGTAAGCTGGTATCTCAATAACTACTGAAGGGAATGGATTGAAACTTCACACACTTGTTCTCTGTGATTATCTAAGGTGATTGGCACAAGTCCCATAACTCTGATTTGCTTTTTTACATATTTATGCCCCTTTTTCGACTCATGAATTCTTGGTTAAGTGTTTGCATGTAAGCTTGTATCTCCAAAACTACTGAAGGGAATGTATTGAAACTTGAAGAGTTTGTACCTTTTCGGACAATTTTATGTATTCATATAGGTAAGCATTATTATACTCAATGAAACACCCTTGTGACAAATTTTCGAATAGTCGAGCGTTACTGTCCTCCGACAGTTCTTGTTAAAAAATGGAATTTTCTGTTATTTATCTCAATAGTTACATGCTCCACTCCGGTAATTCACTTTTAAGACCACCAGATTCAGTCCCCATTCTTTGATTTATTCTTTATTTGAACTCATTATTTAGACCACTGATTTTAAAGTCAACACCTACCAAGATTAGTAGTCACTTGACAACTACACATAATTATGACGTTCTCGACTTGTTCTTTCCAGTCAAGAGTGCATTTTTGTGTCGCCTCTATGGAGTAGTGGCGACAAATAGGGATCACTTCTCTGTCGTCCGTCCGTCTGTCTGTCCGCACTCACAGGACAGTAATTATGTGGCTAGAGGGACAATAGGTAACTGTTCTTTCTCTTTGATGTCATTCATTCATTCATTCATTTTTTGTGCCGCCACTATGGAGTAGTGGCGACATATAGGGATCACTTCTCCTTCGTCTGTCCGTCCGTCTGTCTGTCCGCACTCACAGGACAGTAATTATGTGGCTAGAGGGAACTGTTCTTTCTCTTTGATGTCATTCATTCTGTAATGCTTTTATGTGGCTATTTTCTTTTGTGTGGCTAAAAAGAACAATAGAGAGAACAATAGAGTAGCCACATAATTACTGTCCTGTGAGAACGTCCGTCCGTCCTTCCGTCCATCCGTCTGAATTTCGTTTCCGGAGTAGTTCTCTGGAACTACTGGCTGGAATTCAACGAAACTTTATGGGAATCATCAATATCAAGAGGAGATGCGCATATCCTCGGCTTGTTCCGGTCCGACCCTTTAACTCAGAGTTTCCGTCCGTCTGAATTTCGTTTCCGGAGTAGTTCTCTAGAACTATTGGCTGGAATTCAACAAAACTTTATGGGAATCATCAATATCAAGAGGAGATGCGCATATCGTCGGCTTGTTCCGGTCCGACCCTTTAACTCAGAGTTATGGCCCTTGATTAGTTATGTAGTATGCATATAGAGTAAAAATCGTTTCCGGAGTAGTTCTCTGCAACTACTGGCTGGAATTCAACGAAACTTTATGGGAATCATCAATATCAAGAGGAGATGCGCATATCGTCGGCTTGTTCGGGTCAGACACTTTAACTTAGAGTTATGGCCCTTGATTAGTTATGTAGTATGCATATAGAGTAAAAATCGTTTCCGTACTACTTCTCTGCAACTACTGGCTGGAATTCAACGAAACTTTATGGGAATCATCAATACCAAGAGGAGATGCGCATATCGTCAGCTTGTTCCGGTCAGACACTTTAACTCAGAGTTATGGCCCTTGATTAGTTATGCAGTATGCATATGGAGTAAAAATCGTTTCCGCGCTACTTCTCTGCAACTACTGGCTGGAATTCAACGAAACTTTATGGGAATCTTTAATACCAAGAGGAGATGCGCATATCGTCGGCTTGTTCGGGTCAGACACTTTAAGTCAGAGTTATGGCCCTTGAGTAGTTATGCAGTATGCATATGGAGTTAAAATCGTTTCCGCGCTACTTCTCTGCAACTACTGGCTGGGATTCAACGAAACTTTATGGGAACCTTTAATACCAAGAGGAGATGCGCATATCGTCGGCTTGTTCCGGTCAGACACTTTAACTCAGAGTTATGGCCCTTGATTAGTTATGCAGTATCCATATAGAGAAATATTTGTTTCCTCGCTACTTCTCTGCTACTACTGGCTGGAATTCAAGGAAACTTTATGGGATACTAAGAGGAGATGTGCATATAGTCGCCTTGTTCCAGTCAGATACTTATAACACAGATTTATGGCCCTTGATTAGTGATGTAGTATGCATACATCTCATTGGCATTTCCAGATTTTACTATTTAACACAAAGTTATGGCTCTGTTATTGCCCTAAATATTTATCAAGTTCAAAGAATATTACTGTTTATGCCATGATTAATATATAAATAAAGCCTTATGTCTTCAGTTGTTGTGTTAATAATAACCAGTACTCGGCGGGGGATATAAATTCAACGAATTTGCTTGTTTACATCTGTGTTTAACAACGGGTTGAGCGTCGAAATAATAAGAGTTACAAACCCTAATTTAGAATGATATGGTTTTCTTCAGGCCGTGATCATATAACTTTACCGTGGCCGAGGGGTTTGCACGCTCGCTTATGAATCGAGAGGTCCGAAGTTCAAATCCCAGTTGAGGCAACTCATTTTTTTTTAAAAATTTTAAGTCAAATAAACATTGAATTGACTATCAGTGTTGCAATTAGTCTTATAGCCAATTTACTACAGTTAAAACACTGGAAAGCATTGGTGGCACTTACAAAATCAAATTGGTTTATAATCTCACAACCTTCACTATTCTGACATTCTGAGACCCAAACAAATTCACCGCCTTCTGTGCTTTGATTTCTGTGTGTTGCCAGATGCACAAAAGCTTGTCAGGACTACTCCTCATAAACTACTGGTGCAATTTCATCCAAACTTTACAGGAATGATCAGTACCAAGTCTAGTTGTGCATATTGTCAGCATTTTCCGGTTCAATGATTTTTGTCAGAGTTATTGCCCTTTAATAATTGTTATTTTTAAAGTTTGTCCGGACTACTTCTCTTATACCACTAATGCAATTTCAATGAAACTTTACAGGATTGATCTGTAGCTCAAGTCCTTGCGCATATTGCACGGGTTTTCCGGTTGAATGATTTTTTGTGTTCTTGAATGATTTTCTCGCAAAAGCTTTGGATTATGTCTGATTCTTTTGAGAAGAAGTTATGTGAATTTATGTGTTCATTTGATAATCAACTTAGAAACATTGAGAAAGGTTTATCTGAGTCCAGATTCACACAAGAGTGACATTCTGAGGATTCCATTCCTCCAGCTTTAGGCCTCGTTGGCGCTAGTAATTAGCCATTTTTGTCTTCAGCCACGGGCGCTAC
The DNA here is from genome assembly GCF_026571515.1 of Ruditapes philippinarum. Lineage (NCBI taxonomy): Eukaryota > Metazoa > Mollusca > Bivalvia > Venerida > Veneridae > Ruditapes > Ruditapes philippinarum. Next base: position 3,856 of record NW_026857225.1, read on the forward strand.
TAGTAATCAGCCTGACTTGCAGGCCGAGTTCCAATCGTTGAGTAAGGTAAAAATTCTGGCAGAACTGAGATTAAATGACAGTAGACAAGGTATTAAGAGAAGTGATCAGCCGCTATTGAATGTCATTGTAAAATGTGGTCGGTACTGTCAAACTGGCATAAAACTATTGGGAACTTTGGAAGCTGGCAGCTCATTAGATCAAGAAACTTTGGATAAGTTATTTGTTATTCATCACACACAGGTTAAATATCTTCAAGAGGAGTTTGCTGCCTTACTTGTAAATGGTCAACACGTCAACTGCCAAAATATTCCGCAGTCTTCAGATTAATACTTTGGGTTTTGACCAAACTTCATTGGAAACCCTGCGATCAGCAGCAATGTAAGCTGCAGCTGGACGTTCATCGGGATCTAGTGACGAGCTAGGACATCGTGGACAGTCGTATTCTTATGGTCGTGGCAGAGGATGAGGATGAGGTTCGTTTTCATATAGACAGGATCGTGATGTTTTCATATAGACAGGATCGTGATGTTTTCCACAGTTTTGCCAATAGGCAATAACCTAAGCGAAGGCAACCAAGGGAGGACAACCCCAACTTGCAAGGTGTGGAGTCGATATAAGAGTTTTTTCCCTTTAACATTAAATGTATAATAGTACGCTTCCGAATCATTTAGGCGTGAGGAAAAATATCGACCCACCGTCCTACATTTTGAACTGAATACACACTTTAATAGAAATACCTTTTTCGTCATCAGTAAGTGTTAGTTTTGAACTCAATAATAAATCTTTCAATCGGAAGGAGTACACTTTTCTCAGACACGAAATATGCGGCTAATTGAAACTGATTGTATTGAAAAATGTGTTATAAAACCAAAGTGTGTTAATCCCATTCATTGTGTACCAAAAAAGAATAACAATCTTCGTCTCATCATAGATTTGCGAAAACTAAACTCTTATTGTACTGTGCCAAAATATAGAAATGAAGACATTAGAGACACTGTTTATTTAATAAAACCTGGAGATTATTTTGTCACAACTGATATAAAAGATGGTTTTTTTCACATTCCTGTTGCTGTAAACTGTAGAGATTTTTTAGGTTTCAGATTTGATAATACATATTACAGGTGGAAAGTTCTACCTTTTGGTTTGTGTGCTAGTCCATATTATTTTAACAAAGTTATCCGCCCTATTATTGTTTATCTTAGATCTGTTGGATATGTGTTACTGTGTTTGTTGATGATTTTCTGTTGGCTTTTAGCACAGGAACTTGAAATTCTATCAATATTAATGATAATATCCAAAATATACCCCCTATACAGTATATGTTTATTTATACTGTATAGGGGGTATATTTTGGATATTATCATTAATATTGATAGAATTTCAAGTTCCTGTGGCTTTTAGTAGGTCAACTGCTTCTGATCACGTTGACAGTTATTACAAACATTTGACTGAGTTACTATCAATTTTGAAAAATCACAACTTAATCCATCAAGATTATTAAATATATTAAACTGCCTCGGTGGTCAAGGGGTTAGAGTTGATGACTTCTAATCCAGTTACCTCTCTGGCATGGGTTCGATCCCCGGGAGATGCTTTGGTAGTTTAGCACGGAGGAAGGTAGTCTAGTACTGGTGTAACTCTCCAGGAACGATGGTTAGGAAACTACCTGCCTATATGACTGAAATACTGTTAGGAAAAGGCGTAAAATGAAACAAACAAACAAATTAAATATATTGGATATTCTATTTACAGCACTGTAGAAAATGTAAGAGTTAAGGCGCTTTCTATTCGTACCTCTAAACTGAAGCGTAGCATACATTAAGCGTTACACCTCAAGAGTATTACATTAAGGTTTTAAGCACAAATTTGTGGTCATTGCATATCTGTATCTTGGATTGTATCTCCTGGCAAACTTTTTCTCAGGAACGCATATCATTTACTTTCTAAGTGTAAGGGTTGTTGGTCCAATCAGGTTACACTTACACCTGAAGTGTTACAAGAATTTAGTTGGTGGTTAGAATCTGTTGATTACTGGAATGAAAAAGTAATATATACAGAGGTGGTTCAAGGGCATTGTTACGGACGCCAGCCACCTGGGTTGGGGAGCTATTTACAATGGTCATGCTGCTTCAGGCAACTGGAACAAAAGAATGTTGTACCTGTCTTCGAATGATAGAGAAATGTTTGCTATACTTATGGCTTTTAAGGCTTTTTCCAGCCTTATTCGGGGAAAGAGTATTCAGATTTTAACAGACAATATATCAGCTGTGGCTTATATAAACCATATGGGGGTTCCAAGTCCATCCCTTACCAAGTTAGCAATAGCAATATGGGCAAAAGCAATAGATCTTTGACTCACAGTAAAGTGTGCACATATATCAGAGATAAACAATCGGGAGTTGGATTACTGGTCAAGGACACCCGATAAACACAATATTGGATGTTAAACCGGCATTTGTTCAGATATCTAGACAAACTTTAGGGTCCTCATACCATCGATCGCTTTGCAAATTGTCAGAACAGTCAGTTAGAAAGGTTCAACAGTCGGTACTGGGAACCGTTGTCCGAAGCAGTGGACGCTCTTTCTCAGGTCAACTGGCACTTAGAAAACAACTTTGTAAACGCCCAATTTTGCTAACTGCACAAAGTGTTAGATGTTATTCAAAATGGTTAGGTCAGACTTGGTTCCACCGTCTAGTCAAAATGTCCATTTCCCCACCATTGAGGTTACCAAACAATCCAAGTGTGTCGGTCAATGAGAGTAGCGGAACCCTGCGCAGAAAATGGGCCCTGTATGCTTGGAGGATATATGGAGGCACAAACTTGAACTTAAGGGCTGGTCATTAGAGGTTTCTGATAGATTTCAGTTTTGTATTGCTCCAAGTACGCTTTGATCATATAACCACATATTAGAAAAACTGTATGATTTCTGCCTGTCTAGACCATGTCCTTTTCGTCCTCTATCCATCAAAGATCTTGCAGATTTTTAGCTCGACTTTTCTATGAAAAGGGGAGCTATCCTACTCGCCCCGGCGTCGGCGTCGGCGTTGGCGTCACACCTTGGTTAAGTTTTTCGTACCACCCCACTTTATTTCAGAAGTATTACAAGTATGGCTTTGAAACTTACCATACTTGTTCACCATCATAACCTCCATCTACAGACAAGAGTACATAACTCTGTCAAGGTTTTTTGACAGAATTATGGCCCTTTTTTGACTTAGAAAGTGTATTGAGCTTGGTTAAGTTTTTTGTACCACCTCACTTTATTTCAAAACCATTGGAGGTATTGCTTTGAAACTGACCATACTTGTTTACCATCACGACCTTCATCAACAGACAAGAGGACATAAACTCTGTCAAGGTTTTTGACAGAATTATGCCCCTTTTTGACTTAGAAAATACATTGAATATGGGTAAAATCCACTTATTGCCTTAACCCTTTGAGATATTGCTTTGAAACTTTTAATGCTATTTCACATCATTACCCCCATCTGTACGCAAGAGAAGGTAACTCTGTCAAGGATTTGTTTTAAAAATTAAGGCCTTTTATCGACTTAGAATCTTGGTTAAGTTTTTAGTACCAGTCCACTTTTTGACTGAACTGTTTGAGATATTAATTTGAAAGTTGGAATACTTGTTTACAATCATGATTCCCAAACATGTCCAGGAGAAGGTAATTCTGTCAAAGATTTTATTTGAATTATGGCCCTTAACTGTCAATGTTTTGTATTATAGGCAAGCACTAAAAAACTTAAAAAATCTAAAAAAATTCATTCCTATCCACTTGTTCACTTTACCATAAATTATGTCATATAAACATTGCTGTAATATTCAAGGGTATCAAACAACTAGTTCACTTTAAAAATACAGAGATTCTTGTATTGCCTTTTACTGCAAAAACTTTTTTTATTGGCAAGCAATAAAAAAGTCGAGCGCGCTGTCTTACGGACAGCTCTTGTTTGATAGGGTGTCAGTCACAAAAGCCTAACACAGTATTTCTTACTGCTACAGCTGCTATTGGTCATATATACAAAGTTCAAAGTTTACCAAACATTGCTGATAACTATGAGATAAAGATGCTGATTTGTGCTCTTGTTAAGTCAGGTACTTCCAGGCCCATGCAAAGGTCAAAGGTTATGCCTACAAGTAGTTTTCATGATTTGTTTTGAAATGGGAGGACAAAAATACATTAGATATTAAAGCCATTACTCTGCTTGCCTTGACAGCCATGATAAGACCATCTGATATAGCTCCTAATGCTCAGACTGTTGACACAGATGGTGTTAAGAAGGTGGTTTTGGCTGTTGACCAAGTTGTATTTTCTGTTGAAGATGCCAAAATTCAATTTTTTGGTATCAAGAATGATACTAAACGCACAGGTTTTGAGATTGTATTGCCTCGTGCAAGTATTGTAAAGTTAGATCCTGTTCAAACCCTGCAGGATTACAATGAGAGAACAAAAACCTATAGGCCTTATGAAAATGCCATTTTCCTTACATTAAGACCCCCTTTTTAGGCTTTAGTGGCTAGTTCCATAGCTAAGGTACTAAAAGAAGCCATAACGTTAGCTCAGGTCTTGGTGGTCAAGGTTTTTCAGCAAAGTCTTTTCGCCCCACTGGTGCTACTTCTGCCATTGGAAAGGGTATTAATCCAGAAATAGTAAGGAAAGTTGGTCATTGGAAGGATTCTGAGGTGTTTTTGCTCATTATGTTCATGCTAGAATGCGAGATAATTTCACTGACGATGTTATATTTCATGATTAAGGACATTTTATTCAGTGCTATCACATAAAAGTAATTACCTTTATAAGATTCAAGTGTACAGTCCAACCCCGATTATTCGAATTGCTGGGGACTGAAAATTTACATCGAATAATCAATGGGTTCGAATAATCGACTACTCTGCTTTGGCCAATTATAGCAAAACTACCGCTTACAACATACTTGTTTCCATTTAGCGTTACAATTACTGTAATAAAGAAGTTACAAATCTTTTGGATGTTTTGATAAATGATCATATAGAGAATTCATGAAAATTATCACTGTCATCTTCAAGCAATAAAAATATTCTTAATTTTGGGTAATAAAAGTTAATTAAAGTGTAATTATCACGATTGTCTTAAAACACGCATGACTGTTAAAAAAATTTCACAAGTCAAACGGTTAGCGAGCTGATCTGCGCCAATTAGTCTGGCTTCCAATAATAGGTGTGAAATTCTTTCATGATTGTTTAATTGGGACCGAAATTTTACTTCCAAAAGTAGGAGGTATTCAGATAATGCATTTCGAATAAAATGATTGTTTTTATATTGGTTTATATAGAGATAAAAAACAGGACTGCTGATCTACTTCAGATAATGTGGGTATTCGAATAAAGGGTTGTTGAATAACCGGGGTCAGACTGTAATAGGTTGTACCATGCTCAATGTCAAATTATATTATGTAGGTTACTGGTTTTGTAAAATAAGCACATACATACATTCTTTTTATTATGCCCCCGGGCATATAGTAATTGAACAGTCCGTCCACCTCACCGTCCGTCCGTCTGTCCGAGCAAACATTTTGGGTTTAGGGGCTATGTAACAGTAAAGAAGACAAAAGAGAAAAATTTGTTCATTCCGTGATCAAAGGGTTTATGGGCTAGTAGCCCTTAAGAAAACAAAGAAATAACAAAGAAAATAGACCCTAAACGGTGTTACCCAAAATGTTGGAACGTCCGTACGAGGTTATCCTAGAACGGCAAGTTGGATTTTTCTTAAGTTCTACCTGTACCAATGGCTTCATAATTTACATACTTACTAATCCATACAAAGTATATGATCTGGGCAAGTTACATAACTATGGCTTCCATTTGCATCAAGTTATGGCCCTTTTCAGCACTAAGAAAATGAATAATGGTTAACCTAAACTGGCAAGTTAGAAATATCTTATGTTCTATCTGAACTAATGGCTTAATAATTTTCACACTTACTTATCAATACAATGTACATGATATTGCCAAGTTATATAAACGTGCCATCCATTTTCCCAGTAATTTCCCTTTTTATCACTTTGAAAATAGGCCCTTGTATGGTTAACCTATTCCGCCAAGTTGGATTTATCAAAAAATTTCACCTAATTACTTAATTTATTTAATGATATCTTTCATATTTGGTAGGTGGATACCTTTAACGGTCCTCTAATTTTTGTGTGGTGTTAGGCTTCTCTAGGTCAAGGTCACTTGTGTAAAAAAATAAATCTAAACATTTCTGCTCATACAGCCTTTATTTTTAAGTTAATGTCTTTCATGTTTATAATAGTCATACCAAGGGAGGTCCTCTTCCTTTTCCTTTAGTAAGGGGTCATTTGGGTTAAGGTCACCAATGTCAAATATAGATTTTTTACACTTTTACAGGTGTATTAACCTTATTCTATCGACAGATGTCTTATATATTTTGTAGGAACATAAAATTGAGGTATTCTCATTTGGATGGAGTTAGGGGTCAGTTGGGTCAAGGTCATCAGTGCTAAAAAATAGATTTTTATACTTTTGCTCATACAGCCTTTATTTATTGACAGATTTGTATTATAATTGGTAGGAAGATAACTTACATGGTATTCTTCCTTTGGATGGAGGTAGGGGTCAGTTGGGTCAAGGTCACCAGTGCTAAAAATAGATTTTTTACACTTTTGCCCATACAGCCTTTATTTTAAATATTGTTACTGACAAGAATCTGAGCCGGGGGCATTTGTGTTTAACAAACATGTTTTTGTTTTTTTTCTTTTTCTTTTATTCTAATGTTTATTTTAAAAGTTTTACTCATTAAATATGGCATTATGTTAAGTATTAAATGTTCATAATAAAACATTGTACATGATTATGTTGTTGTTTTCACAGTGACGTATATTTACCAAAATAATAGTCTAGTGATCAACAACTACACATATGACGTTACACATAAGTGTGACGTATTAATTTGTTCTCGACTTGTTCAGGTGCTCTGTGTAATTGGTTATATGATAGGCCTATATTAGTATTATATAGATGTGGAATGACATGTGGAGAATATGGCATATGTTAAGTATTAAATGTTTATAAATAAAACATTGTACATGATTATGTTGTTGTTTCACAGTGATGTACGTGGGTTGTCCCAATATTCTGTGACAAGATTGTTTAAAAGCTAAATAAAATAGGTACGAATTTGATATTTTAATATGTTTATGTTATAAACCAATATAATTGAAACATTTTCACAAATTTACATGGAAAAATATCAACAAACAACAAAAATAAGCCATAAACACCATGGCAACTATCTGAATCTGAATTCTGGTCTCGTTGCACCTGCTTTTAGCTGTAGAAAATATGCGATGGAAATCGGTCTTCCTGTTTGTGTTTTCCTTATTTTTGCTTTTTGTAGCGCAAAACTCTGGTTCCGTTCACGCCTTTAGTAAACAAATGCTCAGGATATGTTGCTAAACTGTTCTATTTGGTATATTTGTTGAAAGACGTAACATGTGTCATCTTGAAAGAGGTTAGATATTTGACATGAAACATTGTGTAGTAGGCCGCTACTAAGATTGTTCAAATTATAGCCCTGGGGTCAAAATTGGCAGGCCCTGGGGGTAATTGATTTTCATTATGTACATATAGTTAAAACTTTAAAAATCTTCATGTCTGAAGGTACTTGGCTTAGAGCTTTGTTCAAATTATAGCCCTGGGGTCAAAATTGGCAGGCCCTGGGGGTAATTGATTTTCATTATGTACATATAGTTAAAACTTTAAAAATCTTCATGTCTGAAGGTACTTGGCTTAGAGCTTTGATATTTGGTATATAATATCAGCTGTAGATCCTCTACCAAAGTTGTTAAAATTTTGCCCCTTGTGTCAAAATTGGCTCCGCACCGGGGTGGTCAAAGGTTTTCATTATATGTATATAGTAAAAACTCAAAAAATGTTTTAATCTGAATTGACAAAGGCTAGAGGTTAGATATTCAGCATGAAATATGGTGTAGTAGACCTATACCAAGATTTTCAAATTATAGCCTTGGGGTCAAAATTGGCCTCCCGAGGGTCATTAATTTTCATTATGCACATACAATACTAATAGATTCCAAAACAAATGTTTTCTAAATAGGAGAAAGCTAGAGCTTAGATATTCAACATGAATTATTGTCTTGTGAACCTGGACCTGTATCAAAATTTTATAATAAAAACCTTGGGGTCAAAATTTTGCCTAGCCCAGGGGAACACTGTGACCTTGACCTTCTTTCTTGTCCTTTGTGCACAGTTTGAGAAGTAAAATTGAACTTAAAAATCAGCTGACCTGACTTACACATTAATATTGGACACCTACCTGTACTGTATTGAAAATACAGTACGGTCAGAACAAAGGAATGACGTCATAGTAGTAATTTAAGTATTCATATAGGTAAGCATTATTTTACTCAATGAAACACCCTTGTGACAACTTTTTAAAATAGTCGAAAGTCGCTGTCCTTTGACAGTTCTTGTTACACTTTGAACTTTGTTCGGGACATAACTCTTAAACTATATGAGATATCAACATGAAACTTTATAGGTAGATAGATGTCATTGAATAGAAGTGCAATGCAAAAGAGCCATAACTTTGCCTTGCCTTATCTTGGAGTTATTGCCCTTTGGTAATTTTTAGCTCACCTGTCACAAAGTGACATGTTGAGCTTTTGTGAATGTTTTTCGTCCGGCTTCCGTCCGTCCTGCGTCTGTCCATAAACTTTTACTGTAAACGACATCTCCTCATAAACCGCTAAGCCAATTTCATCCAAACTTCACAGGAATGTTCCTTTGGTAGTCAACTTTAAAAAATGTTCAAAGAATTTAATTCCAAGCAGAACTCTGGTTGCCATGGCAACCAAAAGAAAAAAACTTGAAATATCTTCTTTTAAAAAACCGAAACAGCTAGAGCTTAAATATTTGGCATGAAACATCATCTAGTCAGTGTTTACCAAGTTTGTTCAAATAAATGCCCTGGGGTAAAAATTTGCCCTGCCCTGGGGGGTCATTGATTTTCTTTATATATAAATATAAAGTAAAAACTTAAAAAGTCTTCTTTTAAAAAACCCAAATAGCTAGAGCTTAGATATTAAGCATGAAACATCCTCTAGTGGGTGTCTACCAAGTTTGTTCAAATAAAAGCCCTGGGGTAAAAATTAACCCTGCCCCATGGGGGTCATTGATTTTCCTTATTTGTGTATAGTAAAAACTTAAAAGATCCACTTTTAAAAAACCAAAATAGCTAGAGCTTAGATATTAAGCATGATACATCTTCTAGTGGGTGTTTACCAAGTTTGTTCAAATAAAAGCCCTGGGATAAAAATTGGCCCCGCCCCAGGGGGTCATTGTTTTTCTCTTTAATATGTATATAGTTAAAACTTAAAAAAATCTTCTTTTACAAACCCCAAAAAGCTAGAGCTAGGATATTTAGCATGAAACGTCTTCTAATGGGTGTCTACCAAGTTTGTTCAAATAAGGGCCCTTGGGTTAAAATTGGCCCCACTCCGGGGGTCATTGATTTTCCTTATATGTGTATAGCAAAAACTTAAAAAATCTTCTTATAAAAAACCTCAAGAGCTACTAGATACTAAGCATGAAATATCTTCTAGTGAGTTTCAACCAAGTTTGTTCAAATAAAAGCCCTGGTGTCAAAATTAGCCCCTCCAAGGGGGGGGGGGGGGTCATTGTTTTTCCCTGTATTAAGACCACTTTTAGTCAGTCCTGGTGGTCTTAATAGAAGGAAATTACTGTATCTGAAATTTAAAGATATTTCTGTAAAATACGCAGAATTTTATTTAAAGTAGCATGCCTCCAGATTCATGCTAATTTTCATGAAAATTTTGAAAATGAATTTAAAAGTAAAATACTGTGATGTGAACAAAGAACGTAATTTACACATTGCAAACCGCACTTACAATCAATGTTAATTACCAAAAAGAGGTCAAAATAAACATAAATACCTCTTACTGTGTTAGTAACGCAGTAGAATTATAATGATTGATACTGCCAAATCAGTCATTAATCGCTCATAACATGTAAATAATTAATTAAATAGTGAATCTTTTTACTTTTCATAAGATCTTAATAAATTTTCTAAAGATTGAATTTCTTGAAATATTTTGGCTCATCTGGAGGTATGCAGCTTTAAATGTAGGAAATGTTTACAGAATATGTCTAATTTGTTATAAAAACCCTCTTCTCTGAAAGAACAATGTACATAGCTATTTAGCATGCAGCATAACTTGCGATGCTCTATATCATGCCGTCCTTGGGTTACTTAGTTTATATCTATGACTTGTATTGGAAAATACATTTACCGTATATCTTCTTTTATGAAAGTACAAGGGACGATTATATATGAAGTTTTCAGCTGCTATAGATGAAATTTTGTTTTCTCTAATACCCATGACATTGCTAACTAGAAACCTTAGGAAAATTAACTGCTAGAAATTATTAATGATTGTGCAGTACAGTAGATCATGAGAAAAACTGACTAATATTCATCACCACACAGAAAATAGGCTGGCACACTGTCTTCTCAGACAGTCTGGAGCTTCATGTATTATAATAAACAGAAGCAGTCTAGACTACATGACCACAAAAAATGTTTCAAAAGATACAGAAAAGTGATTATGTAGACAGAGAAGAAGCATTTTGTGGCAGACATAAACTGATACTGGATTCTCTTCATACATCTTGAGCATGTATATGATTTGCAAGAAGAGAAAAAAAAATAACATACTCTGTAACTATATTAATAGCTTGCTTAATATTAATACATATTTGAAAAATAACATGGATAGTTTTAATAATCAAACATAAATGAATGGAAACACTTGATTTTAAGTCCAACAGAATGAAATTTTATCATGCTAAATTGTTTAGATGATGCTTATAAGGTTGGATTCCTAATTAATTTAGTGCTTGATAAGTTGGATGCTTGTTAAGTTTGATGCTAGTTTAGTTGGATGCTTGTTTAAATAGAAAATTAATAAGTTTGATGCTAGTTTAGTTGGATGCTTGTTTAAATAGAAAATTAATAAGTTTGATGCTAGTTTAGTTTAATGCTTGTTTAAATAGAAAATTAATAAGTTTGATGCTAGTTTAGTTGGATGCTTGTTTAAATAGAAAATTAATAAGTTTGATGCTAGTTTAGTTGGATGCTTGTTTAAATAGAAAATTAATAAGTTTGATGCTAGTTTAGTTGGATGCTTGTTTAAATAGAAAATTAATAAGTTTGATGCTAGTTTAGTGGAATGCTTGTTTAAATAGAAAATTAATAAGTTTGATGCTAGTTTAGTGGAATGCTTGTTTAAATAGAAAATTAATAAGTTTGATGCTAGTTTAGTGGAATGCTTGTTTAAATAGAAAATTAATAAGTTTGATGCTAGTTTAGTGGAATGCTTGTTTAAATAGAAAATTAATAAGTTTTATGCTAGTTTAGTTGGATGCTTGTTTAAATAGAAAATTAATAAGTTTGATGCTAGTTTAGTTGGATGCTTATTTAGTTGGATTCTTTTAAGTTGGATACTACATGTAGTTAATCAGGATGCTAGTTAAGTTTGATCCTTCAAGGTGATGCTTGTTAAGATGGTTGCCTGCTGATATGTTAGTTTAGTCTGATGCTTGTATATGTGGATGCTTGTTTAGTTGATTGCTTGTTTAGATTGAATATCATGTTTATTTCAGTGCTTGTTCAGTCAGATGCTTGTTCAGTCAAATGTTTGTTCAGTCAGATGCTTGTTCAGTCAGATGCTTGTTCAGTCAGATGCTTGTTCAGTCAGATGCTTGTTCAGTCAGATGCTTGTTCAGTCAGATGCTTGTTCAGTCAAATGTTTGTTCAGTCAGATGCTTGTTCAGTTGGATGCTTGTTCATTTGGATTTTTGTTTAATTGAATACTTGTTCAGTTGGAGTATTGTTCAGTTGGATCCTTGTTCAGTTGATGGCTTCTTAATTGGTGGCTGTTCAGTTCAATGATTGTTTTGTTGAATTTGTGTTTGCTCACCTGTTACAAAGTGACAAGGTTAGCTTTTGTGATCACAATTTGTCTGGCATCCGTACATCTCCTCATAAACCGCTAAGCCAATTTCATCTAAACTTCACAGGAATGTTCTTTTGGTGGTCACCTTTTTTAAATTGTTCAAAACAACCTTAAACATCTTCTTTTAAAAAACCCAAAGACCAAGAGCTTAAATATTAAGCATGAAACATTTTCTAGTGAGTGTCTACTAAGTATCAAATAAAAGTCCTGGGGTCAAAATTGGCCCGCCCTGGGGGGTCATTAATTTTTACTTATTTGTGCACATCTTTTGGAACAGTTGTTTTCTCTTAGCAATAGCAACCAGTAATGTGTGTATAAATTCAGATGCAAATATGAACTTTGTGATATCAGTTTAAGATTTAGATTTTATATCTGCTTTTGTTTATAGTTTAAAATATTTCTTGTTCCTTGACATGGAGAGTTTTTATATTCAGGTGAGCGATTTAAGGGCCATAATGGCTCTCTTGTTATACAAACGACTTCTTCAAATTTGATGAAATCGTCCTGGAATGTTCCTAGCATGACCCTCAAATGTTTCTGCGCAATTTAACATCTGGGTCAGGGGGCTAAAAATAGAATTTTAAAGTCTCTGAAAGTGCATGGCCTAGAGGTGTAGCATTATCCTATGATTGTTCAAATTATAGCCCTGGGGTCAAAATTCACCGCGCCCCAGCGTCTTGGGGTCATTGATTTTCCTTATTGGCGTCCGCGCCGAAGCGCGGGGCCCTTATGGAATGAAATCGGATTTTGTGAAAGGGCGACAACAACTTCTCGAGCCTTTTAGTCGGTCATAATAAAAGCCGATCATTCCGATCGGTATGAGGGTGCTTGATTATTAATTAAGAATGAAATGCCGCGAACTGGAGATTCGCAATGCAAACATTTTCAAATGAAATAACCTTTTCCGTCAATAAATCGCGCTCTACAGGGTTTTTATTTATCATTTTGTAGTACACAGTGGGTTATCATGGTATGTTATTGTTGACCTAAATATTCCGAAAATCTATTTATAGATATATCTATTTATCACTCCTATGGTAATTCCCGGTCTCTCCCAGTCTATTTTGACCGGGATTTACTAGTGACCGGCGAATAGTACCACACGTTCATTGTCCGGTCTCTCCCGGTTTTGGAGTAGATGTTTGATATCGTAAAAACCAACAACAACAACAATAGGCTGTTTCATTTCATCTATATGAGATAAAAACAATAAATATGTACAATAATTGCAAAAAAGGTACATTTTTTATGGTATTAATATGACATTATCAACTTTGAAACATTTTATTTAATTTGTTATCCGTGTTTAGTAAAGATGCCGAGGAATTATTCAAAGGTACAAATTAGATTTTATGAATTATTCAATTGATTGATAATTTAAAAAATGATAAAGAAAAATACAAATGTACATGTACATGGTTTAAGAATAAACAATATTATATATTGAAAGATAAACCATAATTTACTGACTTTTTCCAGTTAAGTTTTGACTTATAATCGTCGGTCAATATGACCATTGAATTCTTAAAAATTATTTTACAATTTTAATAAAAAAAGAGTAGTAAACATAAAAACTCAGTATTAATATAGCACATAAAACATAAAAAAGAAAAGAAAACAATATTCATAAAATTTGTATTTTTTTAAATTTAAATTAATAGATATTACAATTATTGTATAATAAACAATTATGCTCAACATGATCAACATGGTAATATAACCAGTGTCATATTTTACTAAGTGTGAAGGGATACCTTAAGAGGGGGGTCTTCGCTAATAGCGATAACATAATAAGGGACAATTACAAAGGTGTGGTACGTGTTGATCATGCGTTACACATATGGATTATAAATGATTGTATACATGTAATTTTCCGTTGCTATTAATAACCACGATCATAAAGAAATAACAAGTATTATTATATGATCTAAATATAGCTGCAATTGGCTGAATTGGATTTTCCCAGTCTAAAAATAGATTGAGACTCATATTCAATGACCATACAACCTTTGACTGTTAATTACGCTTGTTAATTAAAAAAAATATTGTTGCGTTTTGTTCTTTATGGCATATTTCTCGATTAAAATGTCATTACTTTACTATTTTACTTAAAGGCTACAGCGCAATGATGAGTATAAACTTGAATTACTTTGTATGCGCAGCGTTCGAGTACTCGTTGCACGCCTAACATGTGCGTCTTTTTTTCCCGCGCTTCAACGAGGCAAAATGTGTACATGTATATAAGGTTGTACTTTTTGTGATTTTTTTTAATTCTTAGCCTATTCATATAATAAAACAATTAATGACTTGTGAGCAATTGAATATGATGTGATATTCACCGGCAGAAAGTCATATTGACCTCGGCTATCGCCTCGGTCAATATGTCATCTGCTGGTGAATATCACATCATATTCAATGGCTCACAAGTCAATAATTGTATAATATTCTAATCTCTAGCATGCCAGTCAAAGTTTATAATGAACAATGTCTTTCTTCTGCTCATTCATAAGTGATATACATTTCTGGTAGTTTATAAGAATATCTTTTCATCATATTTCTACTAGTTCATCTTCACTTGCTGCATTTCTTGCTTGGACGCCCTTTGATGCTTTGCATCAATGCTTTTCTTGTATGTATATAGTAAAAACTTAGAAAATCATTTTCTCTGTTTTGACAAAGGCTTCGTAGTAGATCTCTATTAAGATTGTTAAAATTATTGCCCTTAGGTCAAAATTGGCCCGCCTTAAGGATCATTGATTTTCATTATGTACCTATAGTAAAAACTTAAAAAATCTTCTTCTCTGAAAGTGAATGGCCTAGAGCTTAGATATGTTATGTGTGTCATCATCCTATCATGCTGTACAAAATTCTCTTAGTCCTCCTCTGCCTCCAGTTTACTCTACAAAATTGTTCAAATTATAGCCTCACCCTCACCCCAGCTGGTCATTGATTTTCTTTAAATGTATATAGTAAAAACTTGGAAAATCATCTTCTCTGTTTTGACAAAGACTAGAGGTTAGATATTTGGCATGAAACATTGTGTAGTAGACCTCTACCAAGATTGTTAAAATCATTAGGTGAAAATTGGCCCCGCCTCAAGGATCATTTATTTTCATTATGTACATATAGTATAAACTTAAAAAATCTGCTCCTCTGAAAGTGCAAGGCCTAGAGCTTAGATATTTTGTGTGTAGCACCATGTAATGATATTTTATAAAAATTGTTCAAATTATAGCCCTGGGGTAAAAATTGACCTTGCCCTAGGGTGTCATTGATTTTCCTTATATGTATATAGTAAATTTTTAAAAAATTATCTTCTTTGAATTGACAAAGGCTAGAGATATTTGGCATGAAACATTGTGTAGTAGACATCTACCAAGATTGTTCAAATTATAGTTCTGGGGTCAAAATTGGCCCCGCCCCTGTTGTCATTGATTTTCATTATACCCCCCCTCACTTGCACGCCTGGTAAATGAAAGAGCTACCTTTTCGGAGGTATACGGTAAATCGTATCTAATCTTCATGGTATAGCATTCTCCGAATTTTGGTATTTGGTGTAGAGTTTACAAAATATATGAAAAATGAAAACACTTCACACTTGATTTTAGTGACATGCACTAGATCGGAAGTAGCGAAAGAGCGATATACTTCCAAAAAGGTAGCTCTTTCATTTACCAGGCGTGCAAGGGCAATAACTCTAAAATGACTAAATAAATCTGCATGAAAATACCCAGGTGCACAACTTCACATGCTGATCAACATTCCTGTAAAGTTTCATGACTCTAGGTCAAATATTTTTTAAGCTATGTGCGACACAAATTGAGAACGGACTGACGGAAGGATGGACAAGGGTAAATCTAAATGCCCCCCCCCCCCTGAAATGGGGGCACAAAAAACCTTGCTAACACTAGAGGCTTTTGTTTTGGTCCAAATATCCTAGATATATGTAAAGAATGTTGTTAAGATGATTTCTAGCTCAAATTCAAATATGGGTCATCTTGGGTCAAAAAGAAGATCATACAGCCGAAATATTGAAAACCTTGTTAACAGCTTAGAGGCTACTGTTTTGGTCCAAATATCCTGGAAATTAGTCAAAAATGTTGTTTGTATGATTTCTTGCTCATTGTTCATCTGTGGTCAAATAAGAACCTTGCTAACACTGTAGAGATACTGTTTAGGTCCAAATATCCTGGGAAATAGTAAGAAAGGTTGTTTAGATGGTTTCTAGGTCATGTTTGAATATGGGTCATCTGGGGTCAAAAACTAGGTCATACAACCCACAATCACACAATACGTATAATTATATAAATGCGTGTATAAATATGTATCTTTTCTCTCTTTTTATGCTCCCCGAAAAATTTCGGGGGAGCATATAGGCGGCGCCTTGTCCGTTTGTCCGTCCGTCCGTCTGTCTGTCCGTACAAACCAGATCTACATTATGGGGTTTGGTCTATTGTTCTCATAACAATAGATGTCTTTGATGTCATTCATTCCGTTTCTCTTGTGGGGTTATTTTCTGCATTGTGGGGTTAAAAAGAACAAAAGAAATAACAAAAGAAAACCCCATAATGTAGCTCTGGTAAGAACATCCGTTGTCTTGTCCGGAGCATAACTTGAAAACCCTTGGAGATAATTTGTTGAAACTTCATACAGTGGTAGAGGGCATTGAGGGGGATTGCAGTGTCAAAGAACCATAACTCTATTTTGCCTGGTTTTTGAATTATCTCCCCTTATAGAAAAATCTTGTCCGGGGCATAACTCTAAAACTATAAGAGATATCAACATGAAACTTTGTAGGTGAATAGATCTCAATGGGTAGATGTGCAGTGCATAAGAATAATAACTCTTTTTGTCCTAATTTTGGAGTTATTGCCCTTTGTTAATTTTAACACTTTTAACTTTGTCCGGAACATAACTCTAAAACTATAAGAGATATCAAGATGAAACATTGTAGGTAGATAGATCTCATTGAGTAGAGGTGCAGTGCAAAAGAACCATAACTCTGTTAAGCCTCATTTTTGAATTATCTCCCCTTTTAGAAAAATCTTGTCCAGGACATAGCTGTAAAACTATAAGAGATATCAATATGAAACTTTGTAGGTAGATATATCTCAATGGGTAGATGTGCAGTGCACAAGAATCATAACTCTACCTTGCCTTATTCTGGAGTTATTGCCCTTTGTTTATTTTTACTTTTTGAAGTTGTCCGGGACATAACCCGGAAATCATAAGAGATATTATGAAGAAACTTTGTAGGTTGATAGATCACATTGATTTGAAGTGCAGTGCAAAGAACAGTAACTCTGCCTTGCCTAATTTTAGAATTATTGCACTTTGAACTTTTTCCAGGGACATAACTCTGAAACTACAAGAGGTGTACTTTCCTGTGTCCAAAACCTATTCGGGGAGCATCACCCGGCTCAAACCGGGCTCTTGTTTTTCTGTAATACATATGCGGCTATATATGGAAAGGCTTATCATATTTTTCACTTAACATATTATGTATTACTTTTGTGGTCTGTAATGATGCAATAACATTATGACTGAATTAAAAGCATTCCAAAGATCTTTGTAATTTCTTTAATAAAGGACTATTGTTGTTTTCAACATTGGCTACTAGACTTGTTCATTAAAAGTAAATCAGAATGGTTCCCTTTGATAAAACGCTAAGACATATTGGTGAATAATTCTAGAAGCAACTAGATCTGTAAACACAGATGTTTGTTCAACTGTTTATGGACTAAAACGTTGTTCTCGTTGTGTTGTTCTCGGAAGTGTTGTTTATACACCACATCCCATATACATAAAAACCCACAAGGTCATTTGAGGGAGTCCGTCTGTAACACTTTTGTGTCTGCTCCATAACTTTAAAACCACTTCAAAAATTTTGAAATAACTTGGCACAAGTAATCACTATTATAAGACGATGTGCAGAGCGCAATAATTGGGTTGCTACCCCCCAAGGTCAAGGTCACACTTTAAGGTCAAGTGCTAAAAAGTCTACATTTAGTGTTTGCTCCATAAATTTTAAACTGCTGAAAAATTTTGAAATAACTTGGCACAAGTAATCACTATTATTAAATGAATTGAGTTGCTACCCACAAGGTCACGGTCACACTGAAAGGTCAAGTGTTAAAAAGTCTACATTTTGTGTCCACACCTTAACATTTAAACCACTGCAATGTTTTTTAAGATAACTTGATAGAAATTATCATCATTATGACACAATGTGCAGAACCTAACATCCAGGTTGCTACCCCCAAGGTCAAGGTTAAATGTTTTTCATTACTTTTTAACTTTATGGAAAATTCTAAATAATTTGGCACAAATAATTACTATCATGAGACTATGTGCCTATAATATGCATGGCACAACACCAAGGTGATGGTTGGTTAAAGGTCAAGAAGTACTCATTTGTGTCCACTGCGGAAGGGGATTTAGCTGTCCTTCAGACTGCCTTGTTTATATATCAGAGAAAAACTGTCCAGAAACAAATACACATGTTTAATTTATTTTGCCCAAGAAGAAAAATATTTTTGTTGGATAAAAATCATGTTTATTATTGACATAACATTAATCGTAAGTGCATTTGTCAATTTCATTGTGAGAAAACTAATTTTTAGTCTTCTTTTTTTTTATTAAATCTGAAAAATAGTGATAAAATTACTTTTAAACAAGCATTAATTTTTTCTTGCATAAGATTAATCACTTGTGCCGGAGTGTGATTACTCATACATTTGACTGTTTTGTTTGTGGTTTCTTTCTTACATTTTTTACACAAATGGAAATTTTTATACATTTACAAATCAAATATATTTCAAAGGTGATATAGATTCCTGATACAACATTAATATTTCATTTAAATTTGCAGCATATTTCACTGCAAAAATAGGAATTAAATGTACTTTTTTGCAGATTTTATTTTTTCTTTCTTTGGGAAGTTGGTAGGTAGGTAAACTGAAAGATATAAAAATAATGAACTAATGCATATAATAAAACCAGCTCTTGTTTAAGATCATTGAACAAACTTCTAACTAATTAATTTATAATGTTCAATCTATTTCACAGAACCCTTTTATAAAGAAAACAATAGTGACACCTTTATATAAGGGTGTGGTGGGGCCAAATGTCCACCCTACAAACTTTTAAAAACAGAAGCCTTAAAAACATATGGGGGGAGCAATTTGATGTCCTAGAATCATCTGCAAAATTGTTGGGTAACCAAATGCATAGCCTAGTTAAATAAAGCTTTTAACCATCAAAAAAAATCTGTGGGGAATAGAACCAAATTGTTAAGGCTCTGACTGCAAGAGAAAATAGCTGTAACTTTGAAAGTTAAGCTGTGAAGGCCTTATCATGCAAGTACTGGTAGTTAATAACAGATAATCTATAGATGTTAATAAACATTTGCTGCTTTGATAATTACAGTCACTGAACAAATTGCTCATTAATTAATCAACTTTTCAGAACATTAATATACAGTTATGATGACACCTTATGAAGAAAACAGAACAAACTGCAAGGAAATTAATTAAATAACAATGTATGTCTTTTAAAGTTTTTTAGAGGGGCAAAAGTCTGTCCTTTTAAAAACCTGAGTAGGCAAAATAATGGGGTAACTGTCAAGAGGAAAATGTCCTAGAATCACCTGGCTGCAAGAGGGTTAGCTATAAATGCGTGTATTGTAAACTTTAATTTAGTAAATATCAATCAGAATTACTTAGGTTCTGGAATAGATAATTGTTAGTGTAATTTGTTGTAACGAAAATATTGTTAACTGAAATGAATGTCCCGGCATGGCATTAAAAGTGTGGCTCCTGAGAGGCTCAAATACAGGAAGGAAGGGTTTAATTACACAGCAAGCTAGCAGAGACTTTATGTAAAACTGCTCAGGATAATGACAGCAAGAATTATATGTTATCACATTAATTTAATTATTGACATGAATTTAGCATTCTTCTTGGGGAAAATATTCCTCCTTCATTATATTGGCAACTGGTTAAGGCCAGGGAAACTCAGTTAATTGATTGTGGATAACTTCTCAACAAACATTGAAAATTTCCTTGTTTTTGTGTTTAAAATTGAAATTAAAATTTTTGTGTTTTTTTTTGTTTTTTTTTTTTTCAATTTTAAAGATTATTTGAGACAGGTTTTTTGTTAGCTTTTTTTTGGATTTTTTTTTTTCAATTTACTTTACATCATAAGTAAATCACAGACTCATATTCTCTTGTATTTTTTCCTGAGAAAAAAAAGTATTATACATGTTACATGGATTGGAACTATATTATACCAAGTCATTGTATCAAAAGCTTATTGCTTCGGTATAATAGTTGTCTATCTAGACAATATACTGTTACTTTGTCATAATACAAATTATTACTGATTAAAAAAATACATTATCTCTGGCTGTTTTCAACTATATGAGATGATCTCCCACGTATTTGTCACATGGCTGTAACTATGAAGGAGGCAAATTACTTCAATTATTTAACATGCTCTATCATTGGTCTAAAATCTTAAATCAACACATCCTTTCTGCTAATCAGGCAATAAATTAATGTTTTAATTTATTATGATTTACTGCTGAAAATAAACTGGCATGCACTTATTGTAACAAGCTTGACAAAAAAACGCAGATAAACCCTGGCTGGATGTTTAAAGATTTTAAGTATAAAAGGTAGACCTAGTGTCTAGACATACAGTCTGCTGTCTAAACAAGCTATCAGATTCACGTCTGTCGGCTTGGTATTGATTCACCTCTCGTGTATTGTTAATGTAGTCTCAAACATGGGGAAAACTGCCGTCTTTACAGTCACTAGTGTCTCTTCTTATCTACAAGTTTCTGAATTTTAATCAGGCTTGTTGTTTTTAACCATTTTTTATTGGGATATAAATTATTATATTTCCAAAGATTACTTTTTACTAAAGGTTAGTCATATTTACAACAGACGGTTTTTTTTGGAACATTATATATGTGTGTGTGTGTGCATGTGTGTGTGTGTGTGCAGACTTCATTTGGAAAGAATGTTTTTTTTGTGAAATGTCGGATACTATGTAAGGAAGTTAACCAATGAATTCACCTCAACTTTTGACAGGTATGGCAAAAAAATTTCTTGATCAAATTAAAATTGACGTGAACATCAATTCACAATTCAGATAAAATGATCTCTTATGCTAACATGTGTGTTCTTTACAAAAATGGAAAGAAGGTAATGTAGGCTATTTTAATAAAAATATAATTTAATGAATATTTTAGCTTGTGCTACACAATAGAGGGTACACAAAATATCACTATATCTCATCGTGTAGTACAATAAGTTAGACTAACCTCAATATGAGCAAAAATATTTCAAACATCAAACTTCAGAAAAACACTTGAGTCCTACAGGGCTTCACATGTAATATGCAAAATAAATTAGGTACAACTGAGTTCACTATTTTTATCATCCTGATTTAAGAGCTATTTCTGCATATTTTGATGTATAGAATCTACCAATAATCTACTTAGAATATTAAATTTCTGTGGATGGTTAGGCTAGGTAAAATCCCTCTAATTATACATTTGAAAATCTTGAACCTTTCTTATTTTAAATTTTCTTAAAGATTAACATAAACTCAGAGAAATGTCTCAATGCAGAACCAGTTTGTACGTTTTAGTACTTTTGCATATTTTCTAGCATTAATATGAATAGATTTAAACTATGTTGATGGGGACTTATAAAAGATAATTCATATAAAAAAACTAACTCGGCCCTCCGAGTCATCTCGGCCCTGTACCCACTTGGCACAGTTCAACTTTGTTTAATCTGATTTGATGAACGATATGTTACATTCTCTCTGTTCTGTATTAAATTGTGTGAAAAAAATCAAATAGTTTATACCAGATCAAAAGCCTAGTGACTGTCATCCAATTAGACAGTCAATTATTGTGAGGACAAAACCCCAGACATCAAAACACCACACCTCAAAATATGATAGAGTGGACAAAACTCCACACCAGTAAATATAACCCCACACTTTCTAATTATTTGTTATAATGCCATACAATTCATATGATATCAAAAGAACAAAGAAAAGAACAAAACAGATTATTTACTAAAGTTTGATACATTATTATAGTTACTTTATTTATTTTACACAGTTTCTTTGATCATGATAACTAATGGTATGTTATATTTTATTTCAATATACAATAATTTTATAATATGATTGAATGATAGTAGACTATACACATATTACAAACCAAAGGGTAAACATTCAAATATTACAAACTGTAAGGGTAAACATTCATTAATCTTAATTAACATTAATTATTCTAAGTGTCAACAATGTTGGTTATTTTATTGTCAATCAAAGACCTATACAAATTAACAATAAAAAGTGTGGGGTTATGTCCACTCTGTGGGGTTTTCTCCAATCTATAACGTTTTGAGGTGTGGCCCAGTTTTGATGTGTGGGGTTTTGTCCGTCTTCCATGATAAACATTGATGTTTATTGTAGATTATAGGTGATAATTGACTACCTAACCAGATTATAATGTAAATATACCTTTTGATCAAGCTTATTATTTAACTAGTCCAATTATAGACATCCTTACATATTGGTACTTTGCTAGCGAACTAACACTAAACAGTGTTTAATATAATTACATTTATTGTTACAAAATTCAATCTAAAAACTTTCTTTATGGACCAATCATAAAATATCTTAAACAAAGATAATTTCAAACAATACCGTGTTGTCTTTTTATGCCATTGCAGCATTTGTGATGTGGTGGCATATAGCGATTCACCTGTGTGTGCGAGTGTGTGTGTGTGTTATTTAGATGTACATGTGTGTTATTAAGATTATAAAGTTAAACTTAAAAAATCTTCTTGTGAAAAAAACACTTGTCCAATTCCAACAAACTTGGCAGAATTGTTCCTTGGGTAAAGAACTTCCAAAATTGTTCAAAGAATTTGATTCCATGCAGAAATCTGGTTGCCAGGGCAACCAAAAGGATTTTAAGAATGAATTATAATAATCTTCTTGTAAAGACCCACAAGGCCTAGAGCATACATATTTTGCATAAGGCATTGTCTGGTAGACCTCTACCCAAGATAATGTTAAAATTATAGCCCTGGGGTCAAAATTGGCCCCGCCCCAAGGGTTATTGATTTTCACATATAGTAAAAACTAAAAAATCCTAGTCTAAATGTACAAGGCTTAGAGCTTTGATATTTGGTATATGATATCATCTATAGGTCTTCTACCAAAGTTGTTCAAATTTTGCCTCTAGTGTCAAAATTAGCCCCACCCTGGGGCCACAGGTTTTCCTTATATGTATACAGTAAAAACTTAAAAAAATCATCTTCTCTGATTGACAAAAGCTAGAGGTTAGATATTTTGCATGAAATATTGTTTATTGGACCCCTACCAAGATTGTTCAAGTTACAGCCATAGTCAAATTTGGCCCTGCCCCAGGGGTCATTGATTTTCCCTGTGTGTATATATAGTAAAAAAAGGCTTAGAGCTTTGATATTTGGTATTTATAATCATCTATAGGTCCTCTATCAAAGGTGTTCAAATTTTGCCTCTCAAGGTGTCAAAATTGGTCCTGCCTCAGGGGGTCATAAGTTTTCCTTATATGTATACAGTAAAAACTTAAAAATCTTAATCTCGGAATTGACAAAGGCTAGAGCTTAGATATTTTGCATGAAACATTGTGATGTGATCCTCTACCAAGATTGTTCAAATTATAGCCCTGGGGACAAAACTGGCCCCACCCCGGAGGTCATTGAATTTGATTATGTACATATAGTAAGAACAAAAACTAAAAGAAATGCTTTCTGAAAAGGAGAAAGCTAGACATGAAACATTGTCTGGTGGACCTTTATCAAGATTGCTTGAATTAAACCCTTGGGTCAAAATTTTGCCTTGCCCAAGGGGACAAGTAACTTTCATGTCTTTTGATGTACAGCCATGGACCATGTTCAGAGTTTGAGATGTAAAATCATGCATGCAGCTGACCTAGATTTTGACAAATGACCTTTTATGTCATTGATGTACAGCTATGAAATTATGACCATGATGTAAAATTGAACTTTGACATCAAAGTATGGTGTTCCTACACTACTATTTAGTGTTGTATTAATGCGGTGGCATAGCATTTTTATGCTCCCGCCATAAAATGGCCTGGGCATATAGTGTTACCCTGTTCCGTCATTCTGTCATCATCAGTTTCCATTCATTATCTTAGTAACCTTTGCACACATTCAACTCAAATTTGACATATGGATATATCATAAGAAAATGCAGGTCATGTTCAAATTTGGTCATGGTCCAATGCAATCTCCTACGCAGTGATCTCCCCTTATCAGTAGATCTCTGCCATCACAAACATCAAATAACAAGATTTTGATATTTTATTTTTTTTTTTTTTTTTTTTAATAGAGGTATTGTGATAGTCGCGGCGACGTTGCCGTTGCCATCCGCAAACTTGTACCTGGATCATAACTTTTTTAGTTCTTGGTGTATTGTCTTTATACTTGGCCACAACAACCCTTGGGACAAGACCTTTCAGTAGACCACACTAACCTTGACCTTCGTCCATAAATGACCTTGACCTTCAAGGTTAAAAGTCCAAATTTGGCTTGTTCTTGCTATTATTGGCTGTAACTTTGTTATTTTTGAATGGATTGTCTTCAAACTTGAACATAATAATCTTCAAGGATATCCTTTAAAAATAAGCAGATAGACCTTGACCTTCACTGATAAATGACCTTGACTTTGAAGGTCAAATTATTGAAATTTTCATTTTTTTGGCTATTATTGGCTGTAACTTTGTTATTTTTGAATGATGACCTTGACCTTGAAGGTTAAATAACTGAATTTTCTCAGATTTGTGCATTAACCTTTCACCCCATGAGCATATTGCGAAAAATGGCCGTTTTCATTGAAAAGCCTCCTGTAACAAGTTCAAACTGCTATGAAACTTTGAAAAATGCTTCAATACTGATGAAATTTGGCACAAATGTTGACTAGACCATAGCCTCTGTAACAGCATGCTCAATCGTAAATTTCCTATCACCATGGCAACGGGGGGACGTCTCAAAATTGCCAAAAATCACTACATGTATTTTGCATTGTTTTTTTCCATCAAAACTGATTTCAAAGTGCTGCAACTTCTCAATGAATTGAGATAGAGTAAAAGGCTTTTCAGCGTCGGTTACTAGTTACCCTAAGATCGACCTGAGGCCATTTTTAGCCTGTCACATGTCCAAAATTTTCTTTGCGATGAGGCGGACGGACGCCCCCCCTTTAAACCCCCCAAATAGAAGGGCCGAAAAAGTGGTCACTTTTTTTAACAACATTTCTCAAACAAAAAACAGTGTTTGGGGCCTATATATCACTATCATCATCAACAACAACATGTATCTATTTATAGAATGTATTGCGTGTATCTATTTATAGAATGTATTGTATGTATCTATTTATAGAATTTTCTATTGATAGAATTGCGTGTTTTTATATATAGAATTTTCTATTTATAGAATTGCGTGTTTCTATATATAGAATTTTCTATTTATAGAATTGTGTGTTTCTATTTATAGAATTTTCTATGTATAGAATTTTGTGTGTTTCTATTTATAGAATTGCGTGTTTCTATTTATAGAATTTTCTATTTATAGAATTGTGTGTTTCTATTTATAGAATTGCATGTTTCTATTTATAGAATTTTGTAATTATAGAATTGCGTGTTTCTATTTATAGAATTTTCTATTGATAGAATTGCGTGTTTCTTTTATAGAATTTTTTATTTATAGAATTGTGTGTTTTTATTTATAGAATTGCATGTTTCTATTTATATATATACAGTCCGACCCTGGTTATTCGACAACCCTTTATTCGAATACCCGGCATTATCCGAAGTAGATCGGCGGTCCCGTTTTTCTCTCTATCTAAATCAATATAAATATGAGCGTATTATTCGAAATGCATTATCCGAACACCTCCTATTTTTTTAAGTAAAATTTCGGTCCCGATTTTACAATTATGAAAGAATTTCACACCTATTTTTCAAAGCCAGCCTACTTATTATTCGAAGCCAGTCTAATTTGCGCAGATCCACTCGCTGACCGGTCGACTTGTGAAAAATATCAACAGTCATGTGTGTATTTAGACAGTCATGATAATAACTCTAATCAACTTTAATTACCGAAAAATGAAAAGCAGTGCACTGTGTCCGATTTGTCACTGTTAATGCAATAATTTTCATACATACCGTATATGTAAATTTGTCAAAACATCCAAAATATTTTTTTCATTAATTGTAACCCTACATGAGAGCCTTTCATAATCCTCATCCAAAATACCAGAGTTTAGCTGTACATACCGTAGTGACAACACGGCCATTATCAAGGCTTTGCGCGAAACAAAACGGTACATAATGTAGAATAAAATGCAAGTATTTATGTCTTCAATGTTAATACAATAATTTTTACCCATCTTTTCTTTAATATTTATTTTTCTCAATTGATTACAGGAAGTAAGTGTGTTGTAAAAGGTAGTTTTGCTATGATTGCTCAAAGTGGAGTAGTTTTCGTCAATCACAATATTCCGATTTCGATTATTCGAACCCATCGATTATTCGAAGTAAATATTCAGTCCCAGGCAGTTCGAATAAACGGGGTTGGACTGTATATATATATATAAATGAGTATATTTGTATGTTCAAAATATATAGACAAAACTAATGTGACAAGACAGACCGATTAAATTTATAAAAAGGAAACGTTAAGATTTGTTCAAACATTTCTTTGTTTGCTTATAGAAAAAATAAAAAGTCGAGCGTTGCCCCCGCCCGGAGATGGCTCTTGTTTGATAAAATATAACCATATAACAGACATAGGTACGAAAAGTTAAAAATTAAACAGAAAGAGAAAAATGACATTAGATTTTCTATGTAACGGTCGATATTTACATTTGAATTTCGACGTTTCGTCATGTGACTTTCATCGTCATGGGACGTCTGTGAAGGCAGTGATTACAATTCTGCCGAGGGAGGTAATCACTGTGAGGAGTTTGGGTCCAATGATTTTTGACAGAGTTATGCTCCTGGATGAAATTTTCAGTTTCCATTCATTATTTCCCCAACAGTATAACACATTCAACTCAAATTTGACATAATTATGGATACGTCAAAGGAATGCACAGGTCAAGTTCGAATTAAGTCATGGTTCGATGATTTTTGGCAGAGTTATGACCCTTTCACTTTGAAAATAATATAAAATTTTCAGTTTCCGTTTATTATCTGCCCAACGGTATTACACATCCAACTCATATTTGACATATGGCTACGTCAAAGGAATGCACAGGTCAAGTTCAAATTTGTCGTGGTTCGATGATTTTTGGCAGAGTTATGCCCCTTTCACTTTGAAAATAATATGAATTTTCAGTTTCCGTTCATTATCTCCCCAAAGGTATTACACATTCAACTCAAATTTGACATATGGATACGTCAAAGGAATGCGCAGGTCAAGTTCATATTTGGTCATGGTTCGATGACTTTGGCAAAGTAATTCTTTTAACTTCGAACAAAAGGAAATTTTTAGTTTCCATTCATTATCTCTCTAATGGTTGTACACATTCAACTCAAATTTGACATATAGTTACATCTTAGGAATAAGCAGTTCAAGATTGAATTCGGTCGTGGTTCAATGATTTTGTACAAAATTATCACTCTTGTCATCTAATAGACTAGTTTTATGATATAGTATGGACAATCAACAAGCTTTAAAAAGTATCTAACTTAATTAGATATTGAACTGATTCGCAAGTGTTTAATCAAATTGTCATGAATGTAAATGATAATCGCATAATAAATATAGTGAATCATAAATGACATACTTATGTACACGTTTATTATTTAATTATGGCCTGCTGATTAGTGTACAGGGGATTTAATTGGAATGGTACTATCATAGCACAATATAATTGGGACAGGGTGGCAATCTAATTTTAAACTGAAAATAGAGAACAATAGAGTTCATTCCTTAAAAATAGAGGAAGGCATCAATGACCCTCTGTCTAAATCCACTTTCAATAGCAACAATTGACTTCAGTAGCAAGCATTGACTTTCAAACGCAACCAGACACTTCCATAGTAAATATTGACTCCAAAGCAACCAATGATTTCCATAGCAAGTATTGGCTTTCCAACTGCAACAGTTGACTTTCCATAGCAACCATTGGCTTCCCATAGCAACCAGTTATTTTCATAGCAATCATTGACTTTCCATAGCAATCAGTAACTTCTATTGTGACTTTCATAGCAACCTTTGACTTTCCATTGCAGCCAGTGACTTTTATAGCATTTACATGCCAGCTTGTGACTTTCATTGTAAATATTGACAACAAATATTGACATATTAGCAACAAATGATTCTACCATTGACTTACATAGCAACCATAAACTTTCCATAGCAACCAGTGATACCAGTTGAAGTTTTAGACTTAAAATCTGCTATTCATTAATAGTTGTCATTAAAAGCTTTCATAATCAGGTGAGTGATATTAGGGTCATCATGGCCCTCTAGTTTATACAAAAATATGTTGTTGTTGTAATTTCAGAAATTGAGATATTTGTATTCAGGTATCTATTTAGCTTCTTTTTTTTGTAGAAAAATTTAGATGCTGTTGTCCATTGCTATTCAGAAACTGTAACATTGGATATTATTTTTTTATTATGGAGTGTCTTCATACTTTGACACAACAACCCTTCTGACGAAACCTTCAAGAAGACTAGACTGAACTTTACCTTTACACACAAATGACCTTGACCTTTAAGGTCAAATATTTGAATTTTGCTTGATTTCAATCAGACTAAAGTTAAGATCTACTTAAGTTATTTCTTGCATGTAGATCTGATTGCCACCGTATTTGTTTCATCTTCATTGTGATTCAGATTTCCCAAGAAAGCTACTTTTAGCCATGTAATATAACCATCCTTTACAGAAATCACTGTTACTAAAAATAGAAATTCAGTTTCAGCTCAATAAATTTTGTTTGCTTAGGCCTATTGACACCAAACTTGGTGTATATGTAGCTTACATCAAGAGGCAGCTTGGGATTGCTACCCAGGTGTCTGTGATCAAGGTCAAGGTCACTGTTACTAAAAATAGAAATTAAGTTTCCGCTCAATAACTTTAGTTTGCTAAGGCCTATTGACACCAAAGTTGGTGTATGGGTAGCTTATATCAAGACGCGGCTTGGGATTGCTATCCAGGTGTCTGTGATCAAGGTCACTGTTACTAAAAATAGAAATTCAGTTTCCGCTCAATAACTTTAATTTGCTTAGGCTTATTGACACCAAACTTGGTGTATGGGTAGCTTATATCAAGACACAGCTTATGATTGCTACCCAGGTATCTGTGACAAGGTCAAGGTCACTGTTACTAAAAAAAGAAATTTATTTTCCGCTCAATAACTTTAGTTTGCTTAGGCCTTTTGACACCAAACTTGGTGTATATGTAGCTTATATCAAGACGCAGCTTGGGATTGCTACCCAGTAGTCTGTGAACAAGGTCAAGGTCACTGTTACTAAATATAGAAATTCAGTTTCCGCTCAATAACTTAAGTTTGCTAAGGCCTATTGACACCAAAGTTGGTGTATGGGTAGCTAATATCAAGATGTGGCTCGGGATTGCTATCCAGGTGTCTGTGATCAAGGTCAAGGTCACTGTTACTAAAAGTGGAAATTCAGTTTCCACTCAATAACTTAAATCTGCTTAGGCTTATTGACACCAAACTTAGTGTATATGTAGGTTATATCAAGACTTCAGTTTCTGCTCAATAACTTTAGTTTGCTAAGGCCTATTGACACCAAACTTGGTGTATGGGTAGCTTACATCAAGAAGCAGCTTTGAATTGCTACCCAGGGGTCTGTGATCAAGGTCATGGTCACTGTTGCTAAAAATAGGAATTCAGTTTCCACTTAATATCTTTAGTTTGCTAAGGCCTATTGACACCAAACTTGGTGTATGGGTAGCTTATATCAAGAGGCAGCTTGGGATTGCTACTCAGATGTGGTTTTGATCAAGGTCAAGGGCTTGTTGCTAAAATTGTAGTTTCAGTTTCCGCTTAATAACTTCAGGTGTAACTTTTGTAATCGCAGAGTGTTTAAAAAAAAATTGATTTTTAAAATGAAATATAAAAGTAACAAAAAAAGAAAGGAAGGAAAGAAATTGAAATTCAAAAGAACAAAATATATTGAAAAAAAAACGCAAAGTAAAAAAAAAAAGGAGAAAAAAAATTATCAACATCATCATTATAAATAACATGGCAGAGCGTGTTCGAACCTATGAGTTCAAATTATTTAAAGTTACAGTGGCGTTGATTTACCAACTAAGCCATTACAATAGTACACATTCTTCTTAGAATTAAACTCTAAAAATTATATAGTTGTTGACACTTCCAATCTCGGATAATATGCACACTAACCCTTTGAATGGACTTTCCCATGTACCATTTAAACCAAATTATCATCCGGGTACAATACCTACCGGTATTAAAATTTAAAAAAAAAAAGAATAACACTTTTTTTTCCTGGATTTTTTTTAAAGATTTGTTCAAACTTTATGATTGCTTTTAGAAAAAGTAAAACAAGTCGAGTGTTGCCCCCACCTGGGGGTGGCTCTTGTTTTAATTATTTTCAGAGTGACATTTATCTTCCCCAGGTATTCGCTAGACGAGGCATTCATGGAATGAAAATGACAGATGTTTTGAATCCTACTGTTTGCTTTGGAAAAAATGTTGTACAATCCAAAAGTGTTAAGGAAAGTATGTGTAACACTGATCTTCCAGTGGCTTTAAAGGAAGATGTTGAAAGTGGAAGTAATGATGATTTAGACACTGACAAACTGGTAAGTAGTAAAAGCAATGTTGGGGGAAAAAAGAACAAAGGCAATTACGATTAAGAATAGAGGTTAGGTGGTTAATAGTGGTTAAGCTTTATTATAAAAAGGAAGTAATGGTCTATTTGTGAAGATGTGAGCCTCTCAATCCAGGGTATGAAAGATCTTAGATTAAAGCCTTGGTATTGTCCTCATAATTATGGCAGCAAAACTTCTTTGTGAAGGATGATTATGGTAGCATGACAAGTAAAAAAAAACTAACCTATTTTATTGGCTACTCAGCAAGGCCATATACCAAAATATTCCCAGATGTTTGTTGTTTTCAAAACTGCAGGCATAATTTGGCATAAATGGTGGAAAACAAAGAAATCCAAGACGGTTGAGGTATGAATCACCTGTAGTGATAACTCTAGTTATTATTGGCTGGGTTGCACTGGTGCAAACCCTGGTTATAGTATGGTGAATGTCGGGCAGCGAAGAAAAACTGTTCGTAACACTGTTCTCAGCAACTATTAGTAGCCTCTTGATATTTGGCATACAGCATTGATACATGGTCCCATACCATGGGATTCGATTTCAGGTCTGTTGCTTATCCACTTCCTGTTAAGCAACTTAGTTAAATTTTCGACATTAATGGTCAATGGTAGGAAATTTTCGTAACAGTTTTCCCAGCAACTACTTATCACAGCCTTTTGATATTTGGCATACAGCATTGATACGTGGTCCCATACTGTGGGATTCGATTTCAGGTCTGTTGCTTATCCACTTCCTGTTTACCGACTTAGTTAAATTTTCGACATAAATGGTTAATGGCAGGAAATTTTCGTAAAAGTTTTCTAAGCAACTACTTATCACAGCCTCTTGATAATTGACACGTGGTCCCATATCGTGGGATTCGATTTCAGGTCTATTGCTCATCCACATCATGTTTACTGACTTAGTTAAATTTTCGACATTGATGATCAGTAGCAAATTTTTTTCGTAACATCACAGCATCATGATATTTGGTATACAAATGCAACCTGGCCTTTTCTGTATTTGACCCATTTTTTTACTGTATTGTCCTGAAAGTTTGATGCTTTGGAGAGAACAACTTTACACTTTTACCTAGTTAATAATATAAGGCAATAGGTCTTACATATTGTTTATGTCTCTCCCTTACCAGTTCCTCCCCCTGACGGTTCTCTCCAAAACCGTTTCCTCCCCTGACGGTTCCTCCCAAATTTGAAATATGCAGACAGTTCTCCCCCATTTTTAGCTCGACTATACAGTATATGGAGAGCTGCCCTACTCGCCCTGGTGTCCGCGTCCAGATTTCAGATACAAAGTTTTGGTGCAGTAAAATATTTTTCACTATAACTTTGTCATTTCTTAAGGTATCAACTTCAAACTTCAAATATATGTTCCTTATCATCAACCACATCTTATGTGACAAGGTTTATAACTCTAGCACCAATATTTTTAGGTTTATCTCCCCTTGAACTTAGAATTTTCCTCAAAAAATACTATTTTTTACTGTTACTTCATTATTTCTTAAGGGATCTTGAACTTCATACTTCAAATATATGTACTTTATGATCATCTACATCTTATGTGACAAGGTTCATAACTCTAGCACCAATATTTTCAGATTTATCTCCCCTTGAAAGTAGAATTTTCCTTAAAAAATACTACTTTTTACAGTAACTTCTTTATTTCTTAAGGGATCAACTTCATACTTCAAATATTTCAAATATATGTATCTTATCATCATCAACATCTTATGTGACAAGGTTTATAACTCTAGCACCAATATTTTTAGGTTTATCTCCCCTTGAACTTAGAATTTTCCTGAAAAAATACTATTTTTTACTGTTACTTCATTATTTTTTAAGAATCAACTTCATACTTCAAATATATGTACCTTATCATCATCCACATCTTATGTGTCAAGGTTCATAACTCTAGCACCAATATTTTCAGATTTATCTCCCCTTGAAGTTAGAATTTTCCTTAAAAAATATTGTTTATTTCTGTTACTTCTTTATTTCTTAAGGGATCAATTTCATACTTCAAATATATGTACCTTATCATCATCCACATCTTATGTGGCAAGGTTCATAACTCTAGCACCAATATTGCAAGAATTATCTCCCCATGAACTTAGATTTATTTACTAGAAAAATGTTAATTTTTACTATAACTTCTTTAGTTTTAAAGGTATCTACCTCAAACTTCATATACTTATTCCTTATCATCAATTACATTTTGTGACAATGTTCATAACTTTTGAATCAATATCTACAGATTTATCTCTCTTTGAACTTTGAATTTTATTTACGAAATATCATAACTTCTTTACTTTTTAAGGTATCTACTTCAAACTTCAAATATATATTTCTTATCATTACACACATGTTGTGTGACAAGGTTCATAACTCTAGCATGACTATTTCTAGAATTATTCCCCTTGATCTTGGAATTTATGTTAACAATATTATTTTTTTACTATAACTTAAGACATAATTATACATAATTAATTTTTCTTTCATAGTTTTGTCTTCCTTACTGTGTCCAGTATTTTATTAGTCCAGCTTTGCTGTCTCCTGTGACAGCTCTTGTTTTATAAGTTATCATTTTAGTTTTGACTTAATCTAATAATATTTCTTAATGAAGATTATTAAAAGATATTAAAAGTGTTTTTAAATTTAACACCTTTTTTCGGTATTTTAACCCTTTCCCCCATGAGCATATTGTGAAAATTGGCCGTTTTCACTGAAAAGCCTCCTGTTACAAGTTCAAACTGCTATGAAACTATGAAAAATGCTTCAATACTAATCAAACTTGGCACAAATGTTGACTGGACCATTGCCTTTGTAACGACATGCTCAGTCTTAAGTTTCCTGTTACCATGGCAATGAGGGGACATCTCAAAATTGCCAAAAATCACTATTTTGCCTCAATTTTTTCCATCAAAATTTATTTCAAAGTGCTGCAACTTCTCAAGGGATTGAGATAGAGTCAAAGGCTTTTCAGCGTTGGTTACACGTTACATTATGATCGACCTGGGGTCATTTTTAGCCTCTCACAAGTCCAAAATTTTCTTGGCGATGAGGGGGACTCTGCCCCCCTTCAAACCCCCCTAACAGAAGGGGGCAAATCCCCCTTCTGGCAACCCCCTGATGTATCTTTTGGATGGGGGGCGGCGCCGAAAAAGTGCTCAATTTTTTTAGCAACATTTCTCAAACGAAAACATGTGTTTTGGGCCCAAATAGGACATTTTTTCACTATTTGAGGTCTAAAAAAGGGGGGGGGGGGGTCAAAAGTGCGTTGTTTCAAATATATATGAGGTAAAGGGTTAATCCTATCAACACCTTCATTATGAGAGATATAGATTATTGGACAGTGATTGATATACACCTGTAATTATGTTAAGGTCTGGCTTGTGATGTTCATTCATTTGTTAAATAGCGAATAAGGTGGATAGAAAATAAATAAGTAACAACTGGTATGCAATTGAAACTTGAATTAAACATCTAAATACTTCAATAATTGGGAAAGAACCGTCAGGGAGGAAAGGTCAGGGCAGGAACTGGTAAGGGAGAGAATAGTCTGACTACCATTGTTTATAGATACAATGCAACTACATAAACTAAGAAATGATTTCTTTAGCAAAAAGGCTTTTTATGCCACTGCAGCATCTGCGATCAGTGGCATATAACGATTCACCTGTATGATAAATGAATATAGAATATGCTGGTATATTGATAACCTTGGCTTTAAACATGAGGGGACTTGAAATATTTTTTTCTGATTTGTATTCCAAATGATGTATGTCTTGACCAATAACTTTTGTGCAGCATTTCAGATAATTTGCTCACTCCGTTTTTTCCAGCCTTGCAACGCTTTTTACACGAATTGGGCTATGAATAGCACAAAAATACAGTGAGCAATTTATGACTGAGTATATTTCTTATTCATCTTTTATATATCTTTCTGTTTTAAAATGTCTCACTAGATCTACGCAAAAATTCCGGTGTTGTTGTTTTTATGCTTTTGGACCTCATTGGAGTTCCTTAACAAGAACTTTACCAGTCTGCATAATTATGTTTGACAAGATTAGTGGAAATCGCACTGAAGATCTATATCAAAGTAGGAAAATCAAAGTTTTTTGTGAACTGGTCACTGTTCTAATATGATCCTTGCTTTTCTGGATGTGATATGGTAGACAATTTCCGGGATTTCTATAATTTGTTAATACGGTACCTGCTTAGTATAAGGTTTTTAGTTTTCAACTTATGGCACATGTAGCCCAAAAAATATTTGACCTAGAGTCATAAGATTGACAAAAAAGTGGAGTGGGGGCACCCGTGTCGTATGGACACATTTCTAGTTTGCAGTGTTTCCCTTTACAAATTATCATTTTCTTAAATAAGCTTTTTCTTTGTTCAAATTCTGGAAATACCCCACCCCTTACTCTGCTTATTATTAATCAACTGCAGCAAAGAAGGCTTAACATATTTTCGACGTGATATGGGACTCCTGCTTTTCCTGTCTTGGGAGTCCCTGGACTCCTGTTTTGAAAATCCGAGTGAGAATCTTGCTAATACGACTTCTCTGAATATGATATTGTTATGGTCAAATCCCTGGATCTCTATATATCTGATATGGCAGTGGTTGATTCCAGGGATATCTATATATATAATACGCATATACGATCGCAGCTTTTTATGCTCCTCAAAGGAAGAGCATATAGTCGCCACCTTGTCCGTCTGTCCGTCCGTCAGTGCCCGTCCGTCCGTCCATCCATCCGTTGTCTTGTCCGGAGCTTAACTTGAAAACACTTGGAGATAATTTGTTTAAACTTCACACAGTGATAGAGAACATCGAGGCGGAGTGCAGTGTCAAAGAACAAAAAACTCTATTTTGCCTCGTTTTTGAATTATCTCCCCTTTTAGAAAAATCTTGTCCAGGACATAACTCTAAAACTAGATACTAAAAGAGAGATATCAACATGAAACTTTGTAGGTAGATAGATCTCAATGGGTAGCTGTGCAGTGCACAAAAAAGGAACTCTGCCATACATAATTTTGGAGTAGCTTGCCCTTTGTTCATTACTACACTTTGAACTTTGTCCGGAATATAACTCTAAAATTATAAGAGATATCAGCATGAAACTTTGTATGTAGATAGATCTCATTGGGTGGAAGTGCAGTGCAAAAGAAACATAACTCTGCTAAGCCCTGTTTTTGAATTATCTCCCCTTTTAGAAAAGTCTTGTCCGGGACATAACCCTTTGCCCTTTGTTCATTTCTACACTTTGAACTTTGTCTGGAATATAACTCTAAAATTATAAGAGATATCAACATGAAACTTTGTACATAGATAGATCTCAATGGGTAGCTGTGCAGAGCACAAGAAACGTAACTCTGCCGTGCCTAATTTTGGAGTTATTGCCCTTTGTTCATTTTTACACTATGAACTTTGTCTAGAACATGACTCTAAGGTTATAAGAGATATCAACATGAAACTTTGTAGGTAGATAGATCTCAATCAGTAGATGTGCAGTGCATAAAAACTGTAACTCTGCTTTGGAAAATCCTTGTTAACACTCTAGAAGTCACATTTTAGACTCACTTGTTAGGAAACTTGGTCAGAATGCTTGTCTAGGTAATTACTCGGATGAGTTCCTTGGGTCAGGTGAACGATCTAGAGCCATGTTAGCCCTCTTGTTGTTTTTTTTAGCTCATCTCAGGATGAGCTTTTAGGATCGTTAAATGTCCATCTGATGTCGTCCGTCGTCTGTTGTCCATCCACATTTGTTTGTTAATACTCTGCTGGTCACATTTTTGCCTCAATCATTATCAAACTTTGTCAGGATGCTTGTCTAGGTAATTGCTCGGACGAGTTTGAACATGGGTCATCTTAGGTGAAAAACTAGGTCACTGGAGCTAAAAATAGAAAAATCTTGTTAACTTTCTGGTGGCTACTGTTTTGATTCAAATATCCTAGAAATTGGCCTGAAAATTTGTTTTGATGATTTTTAGGTCAAGTTTGAATATGGGTCACCTGGGGTCAAAACCTAGGTCACATAACGCCCAAATATGGAAAAACCTTATTAACACTCTAGTGGTCACCTTTTTGACTCAATTGTCATCAAACTTGGTCAAGATGCTTGTTTAGTTTATTGCTCAGATGAGTTCGAACAGAGGTCATCTTGGATGGAAAACTATGTAACAGGAGCTAAAAATAGAAAAATCTTGTTAACACTCTATTGGCTACTGTTGTTATCAAAATATCCTGGAAATTGATCTGCAAGTTTGTTTTGATGATTTCTAGGTCAAGTTCGAATATATGGGGTCAAAAACTAGGTCACACTGCCCAGATATGGAAAAACCTTGTTAACACTCTAGTGGTCACATTTTTTAATCAATTGTCATCAAACTTTGTCAGGATGCTTGGGATGAGTTTGATACTCAGGTGAGTGTTCTCAGGGCCATCTTGGCCTCTTGTCCTCACTGGCTATAACGTTGTTATTTGTAAATGGATTAACTTCATATTAAGACACAGCATTTATTAGGTCAGGACCATCCTGTGTATCAAACTCATTGACCATGACCCTTGAAGGTCAAATTATTTTCACTGATTATCACTATAATTGGCTGTCATTTGGTAATTTATCAATGGATTATTTTCATACTTGGACAAAACAACTTTTTGGACAAGGCATTCTAAAAAGTTTAACTGACCTTGAACTTGTGCTTTAAATGACCTAGACCATCAAGTTCAAAGTCTTGAATTTTGTTTAAATTGTCATTATTTTGTTATATATGTACAGATTTAATTCATATGTGGACTAAACAACACTTTTGACCAACAAACATGTGGAATAATTTAGATATGACCTTGACCATCAAATGATTGAATTTGGACTATATTTTCTAAACTTTGTTATTTTTTATTTTTGTGCCCCCACTTTAGTGGCAGGCATTTTGATTTACCCTTGTCCGTCCGTCCTTCCGTCCGTCCTTCCGTCCGTTCACTTTTGTGTCACACGTAACTCAAAAAGTATTTGACCTAGAGTCATGAAACTTTACAGGAATGTTGATCAGCATGTGTAGTTGTGCACCTGGGTATTTTCGTCTTGATATTTTTAGTATTTTTAGAGTTATTGCCCTTGACTTAGTAAAATTTGCAATTTTATAATAAAGTCTTTATTTCATAATAATAATAATAATAAAGTCTTTATTTCAAGAGGCTACACATTTGCAACAAAGGCAATCTACCCTGTGGGCCTCATAAAATGTACATATTTACAATCATATAGTTGTGAATCACATGAAATATTATGCAATAACATTAACATAATTATTTTGATATTAGACAATAATGATAATAATTATATAAAGTGCACAAAAAAATATACAGTGAACAAGGCATTTCAAAATTACAAATAAACCTTTGACAATAACAATATTTCAATTAGAGCAGTGTTTTTCTTATAATTTTATATTTGATTTGTCTTTTTCCAATTTTCTATGTATTTATGTTTAAAGTTTTGAAGTGATTGTGCAGAGTGTATGCTGATTGGTATTTCATTCCAAATTTTTGATCCTGAATAGTTAAAACTTTTTCTGAAAAATTCTACTTTTGGTTTTGGTTGGTATATGTTAAGTTTTGAATCTGTTGAACGTAGGGTGCGAGAATGAATAGTATGGTTGAAGGTAAATTTTTGTGTTAAGTACTCTGGGCAAATATTGTTAATTGACTTATATACCATAATTGCTTGTTTATATTTGACTTGGTCTGGGAATTTCATCCAGTTTAATAAAATGAATAGATTTTCAGACGGGGCATCATATGGTTGATCTAAGTATAATCCTAGCTGCTCCTTTTTGAAATGTATTTGCTCCAAATTACAATTTCCCCAGATAGAGCAACAATAGTCTAAGTGAGGTAGTATGTAGGAGTTAAAAAATAGTTTTCTAATGGGAATGTCTATGAAATATTTAATTCTTTGCAGTAGGTATAATTTGGAATTGCACTTTTTTAACACATGATTAATATGGTTTTTCCAGTTTAATTTGCTGTCAACATGGACACCTAGAAGTTTTTCAGAGTTGGAACATTCTATTAAATTATTGTCTAAATGTAGCATGTTTAATATGGAGTCTGTTTTGTTTGATGGACAAATTGCCATTGCCTTTGATTTCTTTGCATTTAGGGACATAGCGTTCATTTGACACCAAAAATTTACATTATCTAATGCAGTTTGTAATTTAGTTTGTACTTCCAGATAAGTTGTTCCAACTGCAGAAATAGTTGTATCATCAGCAAATATATCTCTAAAAATTTCCTTTAGTTCCTTTGGAAGATCATTTATATATATAAGAAATAAAAGTGGACCAAGAACAGATCCTTGGGGAACTCCTGATTTTACATGTCCTGGTTCTGATAGTTTCCAAGATATAGATACCTTTTGAAGCCTATCCTGTAGGTAGGACTTAAACCACAGTATTGTTTTATTGCTGATATTAAGGGTTTGTAGTTTCTGAATAAGAATTGAGTGATCTACTAGGTCGAACGCCTTTGAAAGGTCGAGAAACAGTGTTCCAACAACTTTTCCATCATTAATAGCATTTATCCACCTATCTACTATTGAAAGTCAGGCAGTTTCACAGGTAAAGCCAGACTGATAGTTATAGATTAAGTTAATTTTCAACTTGTGTCGCATGTAACTCAAAAAGTATTTGACCTAGAGTCATGAAACTTTACAGGAATGTTGATCAGCATGTGTAGTTGTGCACCTGGGTATTTTCGTCTGGATATTTTTAGTATTTTTAGAGTTATTGCCCTTGACTTAGTAAAATTTTTGCAATTTTCAACTTGTGTCGCATGTAACTCAAAAAGTATTTGACCTAGAGTCATGAAACTTTACAGGAATGTTGATCAGCATGTGTAGTTTTGCACCTGGGTATTTTCATCTGGATATTTTTAGTATTTTTAGAGTTATTGCCCTTGACTTAGTAAAATATTTAAATTATACAATTATTTCATTCCTGGTCTAATTGGATTAAATGAATTTGATAATTTGAGCATGAATTGGCATTGCTTTCACTACCCTTGAATTCTAAAATTTAATTTAAATGAATGACTAAATGACATCCATAATGTTTGTAATATTGTAAAGTCATTTTTTCTCAGATTTATGTCAACTTGCCTAAAACTTCTTAATTGGTTGAACTTTGTACCATAATAACTAAAGATACCAAATTAATTTTCACTTTTATTCTTAGGTACATACTATATAGAAGTTTCATGAAATGAGTTATATCATTTGACAGGGTATTAATTAAACAAATTTGCCTGATTGAATTTGCACTAATGTTGCCAAAGGGATCAATTGTATACTGAAGGAAGAAAATATAAAATAATGTGATTTTCAATGCATAAACGTGTATATTTCAAGATGTTAAAAAGGTTTTACAGTCA
The DNA here is from genome assembly GCF_026571515.1 of Ruditapes philippinarum. Classification (NCBI taxonomy): domain Eukaryota; kingdom Metazoa; phylum Mollusca; class Bivalvia; order Venerida; family Veneridae; genus Ruditapes; species Ruditapes philippinarum. The sequence continues at coordinate 44,280 of NW_026857225.1, forward strand.
TATTACAAAACATACATTTATATACCATTAAATGGTGTGTTAGTGTAAACAAAACAATTTATATGTTTTTCTTTTTCCTTTTTTTTTAAGATTCCAGGCAATAGAACAGTCTTTGAAAAAGTAGAAACAGAAGAAATTAACTCATTAGGAGGGAAATATCCAGTATTTGTAGCACAAAACAGTAAAGTTTTGAATGAGAAAGTATCTCAGGAAACTATCATAACCAAAGAAGTGTCTGGACTTAATGACTTGTTGGGTGAATCAGGGAAAAATGAAAAGAATGTCTGTCAGAAGAAAGTTAATAATGAAAAAGATGTCAGATGTTTGGACACAGCATTAAATACATTACATGAAATGGAACCAGCTGAGATCACTAAAGATGTTGTTAAACGCAATCGTAAATATGTTGTTAGAAGAAAGTTGAATGGTAACATAGATCTTACAAAACCAAACATTGGTGTTGGAAAAGACACAAAGCTGTCTGGAATTAGTGAAGATGTCAATGACAGAAACAACAGTAGTTTGAAATTTGATGTTGAAGAGACAAAGAAAAGGTTAAAAAGAGGAAAGCTTTTTCCAATTAGAATTGAAGAAGATAAAGGATATGATATCTCTGAGGATGATATGGGTTTTACCGATGATTCTGATGATGACCCAGATTGTACAGATTTAGATAAACTATTTTTAAATAGAATAACAGATGTCAATTTGAAAGAAAATGTTAAAGACTTGTTGAAATTTGCTGAAGTACTTTATAAGTGTACCTTATGCACATCCATTCCATCAATTCTTACATCAGAAGAAAGTTTCATCAAACATGTTAACAGACAACATTTATCTGAAGATAATCACTGCCATACATGCAAAATGTGCTTATTGAAATTTAGAACAGAAGAAGATTTGAAAGAACATGTGATTTATTCACATACAGGAAGTGAAGAGAACTTGTCAAGCGATCTTACAGGAAGTGACATCACAGGGTCACATGACCAGGTAATTGACAGTAATAATGACAGTGATTCAGATTCATCGGGCCACAGGCAACTGAGGGCAAAAGTTATAAAGAGAAGTAAACCAGTACAAGACTTTGAAAGTCCTAAACAGTTAGTGGATCACACTGGAATAGAAACATTAAATGGTTCTCTAGATCTTACACAAAGGCATTTTGATGAAAAGCAGGAAACAGATTGTGCAAACGGAAGCAAATCATGTAAAGAAGTAAGTGAGATAGATATCAAACAAATTACTGATCAGATAATTAAATCTGATGTTCAGGGAAGAAATGTGTCACAAGGAGGTCATTCAAAGTTACCATTTATTCCAGGATTTACCCTTGAATTTGGAAAATATACAAAGTTAGTCAGAGAAGGTGGTAATATTGTGTACTTTTGTCAAATTTGTAACTGGAAATCGCCAATAAAAACAACATTTGAAGTTCATTGCAATATGTCTTCTCATAAAAATAAAGTGTTCAATGCAAACAATCCAGATGATAGTTATGATTCAAGTTTGAAAAGTCCAAAATACAGTGAAAAAAATCATTGTCTATTTACAAAAACTGACCACACTAAAGATAAAGGTAAGAGATCTTATGTGAACAAAAATATATCAGTAGGTCCCAGAATGCCAGATCAAAATTTGTTTTATGACTATATAATGAGACCAAGGGGAGGTAACCAGTATAGAGGAAAAACCCCAGTTGTCTCCCCTTATGGTACTAGTAGTTTTATTGAAGATGCAAGGTTCACTTATAAAAGACCAAATGAACACCCAGTTGATTTAGCAATGAAAAAAAGAAAAAGAAATATAAAGCATTCAGATGTTGGACATAAGTCTGATTCTGAGAGTGATGATAGTAGTGATATTAAAAACTGTTTTTTATCAAAATATAATCATTCTTCGAATATGACATTGTTAAGACAAAAGTTACTAGAAGGAAGTTGTGGTAAAAAAATGAAGAACAACGGAAAAGAATTTAAATATGTTGTTACAAATTCAAGGTGTTCTTCAGACCTATCTGCAAATGAAAATTCAAAGGATTCTAATCATTATGAGAGAAGTTCATTGAAGAATGAAAAGCTGGAAGATTTAATGTCTGAAAGTAAAGAAACCAACTCAGAACATAAGGTGAGAAATAATGTAAGTAGCTCCTTGGGAAGGGATGGTATTTCATGTTCAGCAAGTTCAGTGTTGAAATATAGAGCAAAGGATGACATTAAATTTGCAGACTCATTATTTACAATATATAAATGTCATGCATGTTCATTTAGATATTCTGATGTAAATGAATATGAGAAACATTTTGACAAAGAACATAAATCATCTGTGGCAAACTTTGTGATCTTACAAAAGGGAAATCCTGAATCCAAGCAGCCAATGTGCTCACAAGGCCACAGAGAGATTGAGACTGGTTCCGGGTTCATGGTGGAATCAGGACTAGGTATGGAAGGAAGAGATCTATTTGCTGGGAGAAATGGGGACCAGCCAGTCTCAGGGAGCTGTGAAATGGGAGAAAATTGGAGAGTGCAGAAACTGAAAGAAGTACTTCCAGGTAAAAATATATAACATGTTATACTTTTGAATGGGGGGCAAAAATAAAAAAGGACTTAAATACAATTTCATTCATAATACTTCAACTGGAAACTCATTGCCATGTGGACCTCAACAACAGTGATGTTAGTTTAGGCATTGGGGCTAACATTTTTTTATGGTGACTTGCATACTAAAATCTTGTTCTCTAAAAGAACAATGTGTAGAGTTAAGATATTTTGCATGCAGCATCACCTTGTGGTCCTCTACAAAAGTTCAATAAACCATACCTTTTGGATCAAAATTGGCTCTGCCCATTGGGTTACTCAGTTTATATAGACTTACATATTAAAACACATTTAATTCAACTTTCTTGTGTGAAATGACTGTGCCAAGGGCTTAGATATTTGTCATGAAGATTTTTGTAGCAGACATCAACAAATACTTTATAAATTATGCAGCTTGGGTAAAAAATGACAAATCCAATGTGATCTCATTACTGACTTTATCATTGAAAAATAAAAATTGTGACCTTTGTATTGTAGATTAGCAATCCAGGGCTATCTTTTTAGCTCACCTGAGCTTTAAATATCGCTGAGTGTCCAACATCTATCATCCGTTTTCTGTCGTACATTCAAATTTAATTTGTTCACACTATAGTGGTAACATTTTTGTCTCAGTTGTCAACTTGGTCAGGATGTTTGTCTAAGTAATTTCTTGGACGAGTTCGAACATGGATACTTTCGAATGAAAAACTAGGTCACATGAGCCTAAAATAGAAAATCTTCCAAGTATCTTTGAAATTGGCCAGAAAGTTTGTTTTGATGATTTTTAGATCAAATTTGAATATGGGTCTCCGGGGTTAAAAACTAGGTCACATAGCCCAAATATGGAAAAAACTTGTTAACACTCTTGAGATGAATTTACAGCTTATTAAAATATCCTGGAAATTGGTCAGAAAGATTGTTTAGATGTTTACTAGCTCAATTTTGAATATGGGACGACTTGGGTAAAAAACTAGATCATGAAGACCAAATATGGAAAAACCTTGTTAACACTCTAAAAGCTACTGTTTTGTCCGAAATATCCTGTAAATTGGTCAGGTTGTTTAGATGATTTCTAGCTAAAGTTTGAACATTGGTAATCTTGGGTCAAAAACTAGATTGTAGATCAAATATAAAAAAAAAACCTTGTTAACACTCCAGAGGCTACTGTTTTGGTCCAAATACCCTGGAAATTGGTCAGACAGGGGGTTTAGATGTTTGAATACGGGGTCAAAAACTAGGTAACTATGGATAAAACCTTGTAACCATTGTAGATGAATCACTTCTAGTCCAAATATCCTGAAAATTTGACAGAAAGGTTGTTAAGATAATTTCTATCTCAAGTTCTAATATGGGTCATGTTTGGTCAAAAACTAGATCACACAGCCCAAATATGAAAAAACCTTGTCTTACTGTCGTAAAGAGGACAGTTTGCTAGGACAAACAACGGCTTCACCTCTGTATCTGAGCAAACTGTCTTCTTACATCTGTAAGAAAACACTTTTGGAATAAAAGCTTTACAATATACTGTATTAAGGACACATTATATACACAGCAATGTTTGCTTTAATTTGTAAGGGCATGCCCTGGCGGTCACATAGTATATATGGAATAAATATATAGAAAGATACATTGAAGTTTTCTTTTGTGAAATTACAATAAATATTAGACTTGTATTTTATTGGTAAAAATGTCTTAAAAACTTCTCTGAAACTACAAAACCCAGAGCTTACATGTGTATGATTTATGAGTATGACCTTGTGGTCGTCTACATAAGCTATGTAAATGGTCAAAATAAGCCCTGCACAAGGTATAGAAAATACATGTACATTTAAGTCTCTTTTGTGAAGCTACAATGCCAAAAGTTTAAATATTTTGCATGTAGCTTTTGCTTAGAGAATCTTTATAAAGTTGTATGCCCACATGGAGATAAATTGCTTTATGATCAAAATGTCTTATAAATCTTCTCCAGAGCTTAGACATTTGGCATGTAGCATCGTCAAAATTTGTAGACATCATGCTCCTGGGGTCAACATTGGTTCCAATCCCTGTGGTCACTTACTTAATATAGACTTACATTTAAATTCAAAGAGCTTAGATATGCATTTCATAGCAGACATCTACAAATATTTAAAAATTATCATTATTATGCAACTTGGGTAAAAAATTACACACCCAATGTAAAATTATTACTGACTTAAACATTGAAAAATAAAAATTGTGACCTTTTCTACCAGTTTCTTCTCTTGTTGAATTTGATATTAAGTAAGTCAAGTTTGACCCCTGTTTGTTCAAAAAATAAAAAACTGTTTGTGATTGTTTGTGGTGGGGGTATTTATCACATTCAGCAATAGTAATTGTTGATAGCAGTGTATTTAAAATTAATTTTCCTTTTTTAAGTAATTTTTAAGTGGGCTCTAAACTATTATCTGCTTCTTTTTTTTTCAAAATTCATAAACATAATTTAGCAAAGAACAGTTCCTAATTCAATTAAAGCAGGACTTATCAATTATATAAATTAGAAAGATTAGGAAATTAATTTTAGTCTGAAGTCGTAATTGTATTTTTTTTTTCAATTTTAATTAATTATAAATGAATTATTTAGAAGAGAAATTAATTTGAAATATTCTGAAGACTTAAGAGGACACTATAAAATTTAACTTGCACAAACACACTTGAAAAATTTGTGAGAAATTGTTTTTCATAGAAAATCTTGTCTGGGTAACTAATCTAAAACACTTTCCATACAATGGTTTCAAATTATATTGCATTTTGAAATTTATATGATGTTGATACAAAAGCTACTATTATGTAAAGAAAAATTCAGTGTGTTGTTAGTATGAACTTTGCAAAAGACAAAAAAAGTTAAGTCTGTCTGGCAGATATATTGCGTGATCTTTAGAAATTTGACGTCTGTAAAAGTATTTTAATATCACTACTGTTTAGGAATAATTTATTTTGAGCTGACTTTATGCTGAATTTCAAAATGTTTTATCAGGTATGTATAGACACAAATAGCAAAATTACAGAATCAAGGATTTTTTTATTGCACTGTAAATTAAAATAATATAACTGGTGTATGTTTGTGTGTGTACATGTATGTGTGTGTGTGTTATATAGATTATATAGTGAACGAAAAAAATCTTCTTGTTAAAAACCACTTGTCCAGTTTCAACTAAACTTGACAGGATTGTTTCTTGGGTGAAGAGCTTCCAAAGTTGTTCTAAGAATTTGATTTCATACAGGATCTGGTTGCCATGGCAACCAAAAGAAATTATAAGAAAAAAATTAAAAAACCCACAAGGCCTAGAGCTTTGATATTTGCACAAGATACTGTCTATTGGATCTCTGTTTGTTTGTTTGTTTCATTTTACGCCTTTTCCCAACAGTATTTCAGTCATATAGGCGGGTAGTTTCCTAACCATCGTTCCTGGAGAGTTACACCAGTACTAGACTACCTTCCTCCGCGCTAAACTACCAAAGCATCTCCCGGGGATCGAACCCACGCCAGAGAGGTAACTGGATTAGAAGTCATCAACTCTAACCCCTCGACCACGGAGGCGGTATACTATTGGATCTCTACCAAGATTGTCCAAATTATAGCCCTGGCGTCAAAATTGGCCCGGGGCCCAGGGGGTCATTGATTTTCTAAATTTTTGAAAACCAGAAAGTTAGAGCTTAGATATTTACATGAAATATTGTCTGGTGGACCTATATCAAGATTGTTGAAATTAAAGCCTTCGGGTCAATTTTTGCCATGCCAAAGGGGACACAGTGACCTACTTTCTTGTCCTTACAGTTTGAGATGTAAAATTGAACTTTGATATCCTAGATTTTAACAAAGTGACTTACTTTCTTGTCCTTTGATGTCATGGAATTTAGGTCATGTGAATATCACCTTGACCACCAAATTCACTAGACTCTACTGCATTATGGCAAAGTTCAATTGTATAGAAAGAAAAAAGTTCTTCTGTACCTACACGACAATTTAGTGTTGTATTAATGCAGTGGATTTTAAGCTCGACTATACAAAGTATATGGAGAGCTGTCCTACTCGCCATGGCGTCTGCGTCCACGTCCAGATTTCAGATTAAAGTTTTGGTGCAGTAAAATATTTTTCACTATAACTTTTTCATTTCTTAAGGTATTAACTTCAAACTTAGAATATATATTCCTTATCATCAACCACATCTTATGTGACAAAGTTCATAATTCTAGCACCAATATTTTTAGATTTATCTCCCCATAAACTTAGATTTTTTTACTTGAAAAATGTTTTTTTTACTATACCGGTAACTTTTTCATAACTCAAGCACCAATATTTTTTAAGATTTATCTCCCCTTGAACTTAGAATTTTCCTTAAGAAATAATATTTTTACTGTTACTTCTTTAATATTTCTCAAGGGATCAACTTCATACTTCAAATATATGTTCCTTATAATCAACCACATCTTATGTGACAAGGTTCATAACTCTAACACCAATATTGCAAGAATTATCTCCCCATAAACTTAGATTTTATGTTTGAAAAATGTTATTTTTTACTAAAACTTTTTTACTTTTTAAGGTATCTACCTCAAACTTCAGATACTTATTCCTTATCATCAATTACATCTTATATGACAAGGTTCATAACTCTTGAAGCAATATTTTTAGATTTATCTCTCTTTGAACTTAGGATTTTCTTTAAGAAAATTATTATAACTTCTATACCTTTTAAGGTATCTACTTGAAACTTCAAATATATATTTCTTATCATTATACACATGTTGTGTGACAAGTTTCATAACTCTAGTGTTACTATTTCCAGAAATATTTCCCCTTGAGCTTGGAATTTATGTTAACAAATGTTATTTTTTTACTATAACTTAATACATAATTCATAATACATAATTGATTTTTCTTTCATAGTTTTGTCTTCCTTACTGCATCCAGTATTTTATTAGTCGAGCTTTGCTGTCTCCTGTGACAGCTCTTGTATACAAATGCAATCTTGTTTCTCCTAGAGACACATAAATAATGTCTTAAAAAAAAAGAAAAAAGATTGCTCTTCTGGGGTTTGAACCGCGCCCCTCCGTTTCAATGCAGTTGATAGTAGTAGTAGCCTATCTGAATACCCTTCAAAGCATTAGAAGTGGGGGGGGGGGTCATACCTTAATAAAGAAAAATGCATTCTTTATTAAATTTCTTTATTAAAAAAACGTCTTGTTATTTAAAAGCATATTATAAGACATCAAAATGAAGTTGTGACAAGGCTTTCTACAAGGTGTTGGGCTCATTTGTAGTTTTGATTGATTGTCACTTGTTACTTTCATAGTGCTGTGATGTGAAATGCTCTGTTTTACTCTTTTTGTTTCTTTTTTTTTCGTTCAACTGTTATTTATTTTTCCAAAAACCAGGTACATTTAAGTAATTCATGGTATTATATAAAATTGGGCCCTGGATTAACCCTTATATATGGCTTGGTTTGATGATGACCATATGAACTTACAACCAACATGTTACAGAATATTAGCATTAACTAAAAGGTGTTAACAGCCTTTTCAAGTATTGAATCACAATTGCTTATTTCAACTGAAAGAAAAAATACAAGGACTTTAGAAATACTTTGGACATAGTAAACCAATAACCACTCTTCACACAGATTTGAAAGCAAAATAATGGAGTACATGCATTAATATAAAGGGAATGTTTTAATTACAAAATATATATACACACATTAAAAACAAGTATGTAAAAAACTCTTTGTTTCATATCCTTTCTCTTGCATGAACAAAATCATATGAATTGTAAGGTTTTAGAAAGTGTGGGTTATGTCCACTGTATTAAATTCGTTCACTCTGTAAAATTCATGTGTGGTGTTTTGTCCACTCAATAAAATGAGGAGGTGTGGGGTTTTGACTTGTATGGATTTGTCTTCCATCACAAACATTTAAAATCTTTATACTATTACCTGTGCAATGTTGTAGAAACAATTTCTTTGTAAATGTATTTCTTCTCTTTCTATCTGTCTAGGTCACCTTCTATTAAGACATTGTCAGGGTTTTGAATGACATTCAGTGATACTACATGCATTTCAGACCGATGTGATTACATTTTATTGAAATAATTTCTTCATTTTGATTGGCTGAGAGTGATACAAGAATTTTTTAGATTACATACAATCATGCTGATAAAAAATTTATCTTTATTTTGTTTTAAGATTTTGTGATTGAGTGTGACCGGGGAAACACATCTCGAGACTATTTGTTGCAGTGCATCAGCAGCTCCTCAGGGATACAAGATGCTGTACTTTGGTCTTCTGCATGTAACAGAGCCATGCGTGAACTATTTCCTAACAGTCAAGCACAGAGAAAAGGCAAATATAAAAAATATCCTTTTACAAACATTATATTTATACAACTTAAGAGGTATACTAAAAAAGTTTGTGGACTGTGGCTCTATTATTCACATCTTTTAATTTGTGCACATGGTTTTTCAAATGACAAATATCAGAACAGGTCCTTAATTTACAGTGAAAATACATTAATAATACAATATTGTAACGTTTAGACATTTTTACTTGGCTAAATGTTTTGATTTACTGAAATGATTTTATTGTTACTTGACTATTATGTTATTTGTTTATATTGCCTCAATGTAACTTAATTTACGGTACTTTAGAATAAACGTTTGGTATACATATTTTTAATAAACGTTTGATATCATATAATATAATAATCGTCTCAGTGATAATGATTATTTTGATCAGCCAATGAAAATTAAGACATGCTTGAGTAATCATCTCAGCAGGTATAAGTATGTGATTAGAGCAAAATTTCTCAGTCTGCAAGAGGATTCACAGGGACCAGGTTATTCTATGTAACTGAAGCCTCACTTCATACATAAAGGATAATTTTGTCAACCTAATTGAAGCCAAGCTTCATAGGTAGAAACGAATAATTAGCCAAAAGTAATTAATATCAAAACTAATATCAAATTGAAGCCTTAAGCTTCATGGAAGTAGAGTTTATATATTCAAGTTTGTGAAATTGCAGTTGAGTCTGGGTACTTATAAACTTCCATATTTTCTGAAAGCCTCGCTATCAGAAAATTGGTAACATATAGGTGTTAAAAATCCAGACATAGAGTTAAAGGAATAAGCTTTGTATAGATACATATAGTTGGAACTTTGTTGTAAATCCCTACCAGCAGCTTCTAATAGAAGACAAGAGAGGTAGTAGCTGGACTATCGGGATAGGACATTATCGGTCTATAGTTTTGAATTATTTCATAGTGTTATATCTTAAACATATTTACTATATTGTGACTTTTAAGAATTTAATAGTTTATTTTGAAGTATTAATTCAAGCTGATTGTTTATGATATATGATAATTTCATAATCATTTGTATCTAATCAAACGGCAGGTAGCCCATAAAAAAATTAGATATTCATTACATATTTCACTGATACATGTTACAATGTGTTTACAAATAATTATTCTGTGAAAATTCAAATAATTTGTGACAAGGAAAATAAATAAAAAATGTCACCAGCGTCATTGTCTTTGAAACTACACATGTACTCTCTCAAAGTGTTTGTTCAATGTCTCTCAATAAGCACTGAAAATGTTTTTATGAAGCATAATATTGCAGGGCGTACACTCTCCTATATTGTCTACATATTCCTATACTTTAACCATTGTGCATTAATTTTCAATATTTTCCTATAATTTTCCAAAATTCCTATAAATTCCTATGTTTTTGGAAATAGTTCTTGTGTGTAAGCAAGATAAGCAATATTTTGAAGGAATAAATTTAATAAATGGGCTCAGAACACCTCTTTATCAGTATATGCTATTTTCTTCATTCCTACAGGCATGGTCACCCAGCCCAACCCAGCCAGTTTTTTTTATTTTATAAATAAGTAAATATTTTTAAGATAAAAACAAACATTCCTATGAAATATTTCAGAGTGCAGAAGTGACATTTATTTTTTTGCAGGTTAGTAACTTACATTAATCATTCTTATGCAGTATTAAATTCCTGAAATAGCAAAGTGGTACATGTATATTAACCCATTTTGTGAAAAATGGCTGTTTTCATTGAAAAGTCTCCCGTTAAAAGTTCAAATTGCTATAAACTATAAAAACTGCTTCAATACTAATCAAACTTGGCAAAAATGTTGACTGGACCATTGTCTTTGTAACGACATGCTCAGTCTTAAATTTTACTGTTATTATGGCAATGAGGGGACATCTCAAAATTGCCAAAAATCACTATTTTGCGTTGATTTTTCCATCAAAATTGATTTCAAAGTGCTGCAACTTCTCAATGGATTGAGATAGAGTCAAAGGCTTTTTGGTTACACGATACCTCATGATCGACCTGGCACTTACAAGTCCAAAATTATTTTGGCAATGAGAGGGACTGCCGCCATCCTTCACCAAAACGGGCAACCCCCTGATGTATCTTTTGGATGAGGGGCGGCGCCGAAAAAGTGGTCACTTTTTGTGTTGCCTTGAAAAGAGCGTCATATAGGGGTTACTTTTGTCGGCGGTGTCGGCGTCCCCTTAAGTTTGTCCGGAGCATAAGTCAGTCATTATAAGTCGGATTGACTTCAAACTTGGAATGCATGCTTCTTATAATGACCCAAAGTGCAGAGCACAAGAACCGATACCCTGCACTTCTTAATTTTTGAGTTATTGCCCTTTGTTAATTTTCATACTTTATTTTTGTCCGGGCCATTTCTCCTAATGTATAAAAGCTATGGACTTGAAACTTCATAGGATGATAGAGCTCATTAAGAAGAAATGCAGTGCACAATAACCTGTACTCTGCATTTCTTATTTTTTGAATTTTTGCCCTTTGTTAATTTTCATACAGGTCATTTCTCCTAAAGTATAAAAGCTATGGACATGAAACTTCATAGGATGATAGATCTCATTAAGAAGAAGTGCAGTGCACAAGAACAGGTACCCTGTATTTCTTATTTTTAGCTCGACTATTCGATAAGAATAAGTAGAGCTATTGCAGTCACCCGAGCGTCGGCGTCCACATCGGCGTAACCACTTATGTTAAAGTTTTTGTAATAGTTCAAATATTTTCAAAGTCCATAGACATATGGCTTTGAAACTTTGCACATTTGTTCACCATCATGACCGCAACCTGTAGACAGGAGGAGGTAACTCTATCAAGCATTTTGACAGAATTATGCCTCTTTTTCGACTAGAATTTACGTTAAAGTTTTTGTAATAGTTCAAATATTTTCAAAGTCCATTGACATATGGCTTTGAAACTTTACACACTTGTTCAACATCATGACCCCAACCTGTAAACAGGAGGAGGTAACTCTATCAAGCATTTTGACAGAATTATGCCCCTTTTTCGACTTAGAATTTACGTTAAAGTTTTTGTAACAGTTCAAATATTTTCAAAGTCCATTGACATATGGCTTTGAAACTTTACACACTTGTTCACCATCATGACCCCAACCTGGAAACAGGAGGAGGTAACTCTATCAAGCATTTTGACAGAATTATGCCTCTTTTTCAACTTAGAATTTACGTTAAAGTTTTTGTAATAGTTCAAATATTTTCAAAGTCCATTGACATATGGCTTTGAAACTTTGCACACTTGTTCACCATCATGACCCCAACCTGTAAACAGGAGGAGGTAACTCTATCAAGCATTTTGACAGAATTATGCCCCTTTTTCGACTTAGAATTTACGTTAAAGTTTTTGTAATAGTTCAAATATTTTCAAAGTCCATTGACATATGGCTTTGAAACTTTGCACACTTGTTCACCATCATGACCCCAACCTGTAAACAGGAGGAGGTAACTCTATCAGGCATTTTTTTTACTATCAAGCACTAAGAATAGTCGAGCGTTGCTGTCCTACCGACAGCTCTTGTTTGAGTTATTGCCCTTTGTTAATTTTCATACTGTATTTTTGTCCAGCCATTTCTCCTAAAGTATAAAAGCTATTGTCTTTTAACTTCATAGGATGATAGATCTCATTAAGAAAAAGTGCAGTGTACAAGAACTGGTACTCTGCACTTCTTATTTTTTGAGTAATTACCCTTTATTAATTTTCATACTTTATTTTTGTCCAGGCCATTTCTCATAAATTATAAAAGCTATGTACTTGAAACTTCATAGGTTGATAGATCTTATTGACTAGAAGTGCAGTGCACAGAAACTGCTGCTCTGCACTTCTTATTTTTTGAGTTATTGCCCTTTGTTAATTTTCATATTAAATTTTTGTCCTGGCCATTTCTCTTAAACTATATTGTTCACAAGGCGACACATCCGACTCGCAAACAACATTTCTCAAAAAAAAAACAAGTACTAGTATTGGGGGCCTAAATAAGGCATTTTTTTCACCATTTGAGACAGCAAATAGGGGAGGGTGAAAAAGGCTTTAAAAGGCGTGTATATCAAGTAATGGGTTAAGAGAAAAAATTGCTTCAATGTTAGAAAAGATTTAACAAAGGAGGAAGACTGTCTCAGAGCACACTGAAATCTTATTGTCAGGGGGAAATGAAATTTTATTCTAAGCTTGTGCAAGTGTTGCTCAAATGATTATCTTTTAAAATTGAAAAACTGAGAAAAGAAATTGATATTTAACCCTTTCACTGCCATATGCCGTCCCTATTATTTTCGGCGTATTTGCCATATGGACGGCTTTTGCTGTTTCAATAATAATAATTATAATAATAATAATAATCATAATAAATATATTGATAATTATACCATCGGCAATAATTATTATTATACTAGCAGATTTGGAAACATATATAATTATTATAATACTAATAACAAATAATAATAATATTAATTAATAATATAGTAATTTCTTAGAAAACCTTCTGGCAAATAAGTGATCAATAAATAAATGACCCTCTGGCAGCGAAATGGTTAAGGGAACAGCAAAAGGAGGTAGAAAAGGGGAAAAACAGATGTTTGAAAAGACATGTGAAGGCAAGAAACAGAAACTGATGACCAGTTTTTTTGTCTCCTTTTCAGAAAAGTACCTCCTTTAGTTCTGTGAAAAACAAAGGCAAGGGGAAGGAATTAGCAAAAGGCAAGTGGAAGCAATTAGCAAAAGGCAAAGGGAAAGAATTAGCAAAAGGCAAGGGGAAGGAATTAGCAAAAGGCAACAAGAAAAAATAACAAATAGTTTCTATTCCAGTTGTAAAGTCTACTTTGATGTTTTTTCAAAGCAATATAGCAAAGTAGACAATGAGAATGATTCAACTACTTTCTCAGGAGGTTATGTTGCACCATTCTTAAGCTTTTTGTATCAATAATTTTAATATACAAAGTCATGTATCTATAATTTTTAAATGTTTTCAAGAACAGGATAAAAGTGTTTTTATGTCTAAGGAGAGCATCATTATTTTGATAAATAGACATAAATAATGCTTATTTTACTTCATGTAAAGATTATTTTTGGGGCATCATTAAAAGTATTCAAAATTTCTAAAATTTTATTGTATCTCTTCCATAATAGTCCCTAGTGTTTTTGCAAAGATTTCTTTTGTACTTTCAGCATTGTTCATTTTTTATGCTACAGTTTTGTTTCAAGATATTAAAGTTATTGCTTGGTCAAACAGTGGTGTACTCACTGTAGGTGAGCGGAAGAAGAGGATAAACCTTCTTTGGCTTGTTATTTCTATTCCTATATTTTCCTATATTTAGGCCTTGAAAAGTCCTAATTTTGATGGCATTCCTATATTTTTGTGATGGGAAATGAGTGAACACCCTGGTATTGTTATGCACCTGGTTGTCTGTCCCACCGGTGGGAGGAAATTGAATCTACTTGGCAGAAATGTTAACCATAATGAGACGATGTGCAGAGCGTAGATTTGTCCTTTCTCAGGTCAAGGTCACACTTATTCATTTTGTAACAATATCAAATATGTATAATTACATAGAAGAACCCTGCAATTGTTCCAAAAATCACCTCGCTGTTAATAAAAAATGGAGGCTGAGCATGTGTAGACAGTATTCCATTTTGGTTGTATGTAAAACATCGCATTTTAAGGACTTAAATTTACCACCAATAATCATGCATGCGTTAGAAGGCCACATGATCAGCACCGGAAATAGCATGAGAAAAACACAAGTTAAAGACAATATATTTTGTTATTAATAAATAACATACTAATAAAAAAAACACTATATTTTTTGTGTCTCCTGCTACACAAAAGCTGAAACATGCTACAAAGTAGCATGACATAATTGTCCAATCACCCCTCAATACAACTGCTGAATTGGCAATCATCAGAATGATGACACATGTCATCTCTCTTGTTTAATATATTTAAAATAAATTTCTATTATTATACAATACACTGTCTACTTCCTGTGATCACTGCAATGATACAAGTTGAATTGTACTATATGATAAAACAAGTTAAATGTTGATGCTGCATATCAAAGACGCCGCCAAATGATGTGAACAGTCACAGGTAATGTACAAAATCTGAATTGAAAATCGTTCTCTATTACAGTTGAATATCCGAAGCACTAATCAATTTTTTCTCCATGTTCTTGTTATGTGTCTGAAATGTTTGTCTGTTGCGACAATGATTGAAACGTCTGGTCGAAGCAAAATAAATTGGATAACAAGAAAAATTGAAATTATTGGTAAACTTAAAATGAATTCAAGACAATATGTGCCGAGAATATGTCCATTTAAATATTGGTGCGAATTGCATAATGTTCATTCGAATGAATTTGAGGACGAACTGTCTCTTATTTTACAAATAGCAAAAATATGTCTGTAATATCAAAAAAGAGTTATGAATAAATTGATATATATAATCAATTCTTAGATACGTATTTTTTTCTTATTTATAAAAGATTAAACTACTTGATTAAACTAAAGATTGCATGGTCGCCTAGAATCTAGGTATAGGACCACTAAATGTAGTAAAAAATCAAGGTGACAGAGAACAATCGTCAGTCACAGAATCCTTCAAAATAACCTTTTACAAATATTTGTGATACATTTTAAAATAAACATACTTTTTTCAATCAGTTAATCTGTTTTATAACTTAAATGTTAATTATTTTCATTAATTACATGTTGAACACGTTTTGCCTGTTTTGCAAAAAATATTTCCACTGTGTCCGTAACGCCAATAAAATCTCCGTTGCGTATTTTAATGATACCTCTTGTTCCCTGCCCGACATTAGACTAGAACGATCGTCTATAGACTGGCTATTTGGCACATTATTTATTAGGTAGATAAAATTAGATAATTATAAAAAGAATATGATATTCAAATATGGCACTATCACTTCAGTTAAACGTTTATTTTAATCTCTTAAAGCTCTGTAACATGTTGTACATCAGAAAACAAGAAAAAGATGCTCAAAATCAAGTCTAAAATTTCCCCCATTGCTATATGAACAAATGCATATCTAATAGATTGCTACTAGATTACTAATTGCACGCGCCGTCTATAAAAAGAAATTTTAAGCAAGTTACCTATACATGTGGAGTGGAATAGACTAAATGTAGTCATTCTGTTTCTACACAGTGCAGTAGATTGTCACAGCTTTCATTTCATTTTATATAAGTTGTAAAAAAACAAGGAAACTTTCGAGATTGGTGAAAATGCTGCAGTTTGATTGAACCTGTTCATGTACTGTAGTGGTAAATGCTAGCTATTGGTTTGATTGAACCTGTTCATGTACTGTAGTGGTAAATGCAAGCTATTGGTTTGATTGAACCTGTTCATGTACTGTAGTGGTAAATGCAAGCTATTGGTTTGATTGAACCTGTTCATGTACTGTAGTGGTAAATGCTAGCTATTGGTTTGATTGAACCTGTTCATGTACTGTAGTGGTAAATGCAAGCTATTGGTTTGATTGAACCTGTTCATGTACTGCAGTGGTAAAATGCAAGCTATTGGTTTGATTGAACCTGTTTCATGTACTGTAAGTGGTAAATGCAAGCTATTGGTTTGATTGAACCTGTTCATGTACTGTAGTGGTAAATGCAAGCTATTGGTTTGATTGAACCTGTTCATGTACTGTAGTGGTAAATGCAAGCTATTGGTTTGATTGAGCCTGTTCATGTACTGTAGTGGTAAATGCAAGCTATTGGGTTTGATTGAGCCTGTTCATGTACTGTAGTGGTAAATGCAAGCTATTGGTTTGATTGAACCTGTTCATGTACTGTAGTGGTAAATGCAAGCTATTGGTTTGATTGAACCTGTTCATGTACTGTAGTGGTAAATGCAAGCTATTGGTTTGATTGATGAACCTGTTCATGTACTGTAGTGGTAAATGCTAGCTATTGGTTTGATTTGAACCTGTTCATGTACTGTAGTGGTAAATGCAAGCTATTGGTTTGATTGAACCTGTTCATGTACTGCAGTGGTAAATGCAAGCTATTGGTTTGATTGAACCTGTTTCATGTACTGTAGTGGTAAATGCAAGCTATTGGTTTGATTGAACCTGTTCATGTACTGTAGTGGTAAATGCAAGCTATTGGTTTTATTGAACCTGTTCATGTACTGTAGTGGTAAATGCAAGCTATTGGTTTGATTGAACCTGTTCATGTACTGCAGTGGTAAATGCAAGCTATTGGTTTGATTGAACCTGTTCATGTACTGTAGTGGTAAATGCTGCAGACTTGGTTTGATTGAACCTGTTCATGTACTGTAGTGGTAAATGCTAGCTACCGTCTGTGCCCCTAGGCTTAAACAGAACACATGAAAATGGTGAACATTTTGAATTCATTAAAAATATAATGTTTAATAGATTGTCAAATATATATGGGTTTTTTTTTGCTTACTTTTAAATTCCTTAACAGTTCTGTACAACATATTATTTTGGTATTTCTCTTCTTGATGTCCACCAAATACAGGAAGAACCGCCAGGATTAGAAGGAGAATCACTGTTATATCAGCCACATAGGGATATCAATATTGACATGGACAAAATCGTGGAACATCTTCCCTGTAAGTTGGATATTTATTTCTTTTGTTTACTTAGTAAATATAAAAAAGCGATCTCATCACATGACTTTTTTGTTGTTTAATATAATATAAAAATACACATTATCATATTACGCTTGTAAGAAAATTAATTCTCCATATAATAATATAAATACTTTACAAAGAATATCTAAACAAATTGGTGACCAAAGATCAATGATGAGATTGTAACTTTGTGTGCACCTTGCAAGACATCAGTGTTATGAAAGAAATTACTTACATAACCATTAATGTAAATTTCTGCTATTTCAATTAATGTAAATTTTAGTATGACTTTTAAAAAGAAATCAAGCTATTGCTACAGTCATGTCATCAGTTGAGAATTGCAGACTCGGTTGGATAGAGTCTGTACATGAGGGATAATGAATAAGTGCAACATCCCTCACGCCCCCTAGCACGGGCTTGAGCGGTACTCAGTTCTCAACACTTAATAGTGCTGGCATCAATAATCCCGAAGAACCAGAAAAATATAACAACACCCATTTGGTAAAAAGACTTGTAAAGTAAAGATGTTTTAAAAATCTTCTTTGAAAGTACAAAGCCAAAAGTTAAGATATTTTGGATGTAGCATCACCTTGTGGTACTCCACAAAGCTTATATAAATCATGACCCTGAGTTTAAAATTTAGTAGATTAGTTTCTATGAACATATACTGAACCAAAAAAGAAACTTTCGCAAAGTATGTGCCAGTTGTTCAAGGGTACCACTTAGATGTACACACTTATATACATGTAGTAGCTTGTAAAACTTGTTTGTTTGCAAAATAGGTCAGCTAATCCCCGTATAAAAGCCCGATATGTTTATTCAACGTAAAAATCGAGTTTCAAATGGATTGAAAAACTGTACTAGCATATCTACATTCAAACTTGGAGAAAGTTTCTTTTTTGTTTCAGTATATTTAGTAAAAAAGTTTTTGTCTTCTTTTGTGTTCAATACTTTCAAAAGCTTAGATATTTTGTGTGAAAAAAGCTTAGATATTTTGTGTGAAGTATTGTGATCCTCTAGAATATTCAAAAATGGTGCCAAGCCATGGTGAGTTAGTTTATACTAACAAGGGGGTCATTGGCCCCAAAGCACTCATCTGAAGACAGACTGTTATTTGTGTAAAAGCAGTAAAAGCATGTGTTTCACAAGAATTTGAAAGATGTTGGTCACTAGACCATACCTCAACCAAAATACATTTTTTAATTTGTACTATATACCTGGTCCTTATTTTAAAGCATCAGACAAGAAAGTAGGTCACTAGGTCAATATTTAGGTCATTTGATAAAAAACACCTGAAACTGTGCACATGGTCAAAATGTCATAGCTGTATATAAAAAAAAAGCCAAAGTAGGTCACTTCATCAAAATCTATGTAAGTTAATACCAAAGTTCATGATCCAAATTTCATAGCTGTACATCAAAGGACACGAAAGTAGGTCACTTTGTCAAAATCTAGGTCAGCTGATGACAAAGTTTAATTTTACATTAAAAACTGTGCACACGGTCCAAATTTCATCAAAGGACAAGAAAGTAAATCACTTCATCAAAATCTAGATCAGCTGAAATCAAAGTTAAGTTTTACACTTCAAACTGTGCACATATGGTCCAAATTTCATCAAAGGTCTCTCCCTTTTGGCAGGAAAAAATTTGACCCCAAGGCTTTAAGTTAAACAATCTTGATACAAGTACACCAGACAATGTTTCATGTCAAATATCTCTAGCTCCAATTTTCTCCTTTTCAGAAAACAGTTTTTATGCAACTGCAGCATCTGGGATGTGGTGGCATATAGCGATTTACCTCTGTGTGTGTGTGTGTGTGTGTGTGCGTGCGTGTGTGCGTGTGTGAATTTAAAAAATCTTCTAGTTGAAAACCACTAGTCTGATTTCAACCAAATTTGCCAGGATTGTTCCTTGGGAGAAGGTCTTCCACAGTTGTTCAAAGAATTTGATTCCATTTAAGGAATTGGGTTGCCGTGGCAACCATAAGGAATAACCGTTAGGGCAAAGGTCAATGTCATACTTTAAGGTCAAATGTAAAAAAATGGTCTCAAACAGCTTGTCCGCACCATAACTCAATCACTAGCTGGTGGAATTTCAAATAACTTGGCACAAATGTTTATCATTATGAGATGGCATGTTGCACGCAAGAACTGTGTGGCTAGGTCAAAGGTGAAGGTCATACTACAGTCTGGATTATGCTTGTTTGGGTCATAACTCTGTCATTAGTTGGCAGAATTTCAAATAACTTAGCATAAATGTTCACAATAATGAGATGGCATACTGTGTGCAAGAATTGTGTGGCTAGGTTAAAAGTCATACTTTGAGGTCAAATGCAAAAAATGGTCTTGAACAGATTGTCCAATCGTAACTCTTTCACTAGCCAACCGTAACTCTATCAGTAGCAATTGGTCTGAAAGTTTGTTTTGATGATTTTTAGGTCAAGTTTTCAAAGGGGGATGTGCCCCCTTCTGTTTGGGGGGTTTGAAGGGGGGCGGTAGTCCCCCTCATCGTCAAGAAAATTTTGTACTTGTGAGAGGCTAAAAATGACCCCAGATCGATCATAAGGTACCGTGTAACCAACGCTGAAAAGCATTTGACTCTATCTCAATCCATTGAGAAGTTGCAGCACTTTGAAATCAATTTTGATGGAAAAAATCAACGCAAAAGTGTGATTTTTGGCAATTTTGAGATGTCCCCTCGTTGCCATGGTAACCTTGTTGCCATGGTAACAGGAAATTTAAGCCTGAGCATGTTGTTGCAAAGGCAATGGTCCAGTCAATACTTGTGCCAAGTTTGATTAGTATTGAAGCAGTTTTTAGCTCACCTGTCACAAAGTGACAGGGTGAGCTTTTGTGATCGCTTTTTGTCCGGCGTCCGTCCGTAAACTTTTACTTTAAATGACATCTCCTCATAAACCACTAAGCCAATTTCATCCAAACTTCACAGGAATGTTCCTTTGGTGGTCACCTTAAAAAATTGTTCAAAGAATTTAATTCCATGCAGAACTCTGGTTGCCATGGCAACCGAAAGAAAAAACTTTAAATATCTTCTTTTAAAAAACCATAAGAGCTAGAGCTTAGATATTTGGCATTTAACATCTTCTAGTGAGTGTCTACCAAGTTTGTTCAAATAAAAGCCCTGGGGTCAAAATTGGCCCCGCCCCAGGGGGTCATTGATTTTCCCTATATGCATATAGTAAAAACTTAAAAAATCTTCTTTTAAAGAACCCAAAGAGCTAGAGCTAAGATATTTAGCATGAAACATGTTCTAATGGGTGTCTATCAAGTTTGTTCAAATAAAATCCCTGGGGTCAAAATTGGCCCCGCCCCGGGGGTCATTGATTTTCCCTATATGCATATAGTAAAAACTTAAAAAATCTTCTTTTAAAGAACTCAAAGAGCTATGGCTAAGATATTGAGCATCAAACATGTTCTAATAGGTGTCTACCAAGTTTGTTCAAATAAAAGCCCTGGGGTCAAAATTGGCCCCGCCCCAGAGGGTCATTGATTTTCCCTATATGCATATAGTAAAAACTTAAAAAATCTTCTTTTAAAGAACCTAAAGAGTTAGAGCTAAGATATTTGGCATGAAACATGTTCTAATAAGTGTCTACCAAGTTTGTTCAAATAAAAGCCCTGGGGTCAAAATTGGCCCTGCCCCGGGGGGGTCATTGATTTTCCCTATATGCATATAGTAAAAACTTAAAAAATCTTCTTTTAAAGAACTCAAAGAGCTATGGCTAAGATATTTAGCATCAAACATGTTCTAATAGGTGTCTACCAAGTTTGTTCAAATAAAAGCCCTGGGGTCAAAATTGGCACCGCCCCGGGGGTCATTGATTTTCCTTATATGTGTATAGCAAAAACTTAAAAAATCTTCTTTGAAAAAACCCAAATAGCTAGAGTTAAGATATTAAGCATGAAACATCTTTTAGTGAGTGTCTACAAAGTTTGTTCAAATAAAAGCGCTGGGGTCAAAATTGGCCCCGCCCCGGGGGTCATTGATTTTCCTTATATGTGTATAGCAAAAACTTAAAATCTTCTTTGAAAAAACCCAAATAGCTAGAGTTTAGATATTAAGCATGAAACATCTTCTAGTTAGTGTCTACAAAGTTTGTTCAAATAAAAGCCCTGGGGTCAAAACTGGCCAGGCCCCAGGGGTGTCATTGTTTTTAACTATATGTGTATAGTAAAATCTTCTTTTAAAAAGCCCAATGAGCTAGAGCTTAGATGTTTAGCATGAAACATCTTCTTATGGGTGTCTACCAAGTTTGTGCAAATAAAAGCCCTTGGGTTAAAATTGGCCCTGCAACGTTGGGGGGGGGGGGGGTGGAGGGGGCCTATATACAGGTGAGCGACCTCAGGGCCATCATGGCCCTCTTGTTATAGTTTTATAGCAATTTGAACTTGTAACGGGAGACTTTTCAATGAAAACAGCCATTTTTTCACAAAATGCTCATGAAGTAATGGGTAAATTGCTATCAAACTTTGTCAGGATGCTTGCCTAGTTAATTGCTCAGATGGGACATCTTGGATGAAAAACTAGGTCACAGGAGCTAAATATAGAAATCAAAGCACAGAAGGTGCTGAATTTGTTTGGGTCTCAGAATGTAAGAAAGGTGCAGGTTGTGAGATTATATGTTTAGTGCCACCAATGCTTTCCAGCGTTTTAATTGTAGTAAATTGGCTATAAGACTAATTGCAACACTGATATTCAATCCAATGTTTATTTGACTTTAACAATTTAAAAAAAATGAGTTACCTTTACTGGGATTTGAACTCCAGACCTCTCGCTTCCTAAGCGAGCCCGAAAACCCTTCAGCCACGGTTAAATTTATATGTAAACGGCCTGAAGAAAACCATATTATTCTAAATTAGGGCTTGTAACGACTTTTAACTGTTGTTTAACACAGATGTAAATAATCCTGAAGCTTACTATAAGCATGTATATTTATAAAGAATCAAAGGGCTTCAAGTTCTTTGGTATTTTCTGATCTTTGCAATCTAAATCGTACTGTATATCTGTATGCATTTTCCTGTATAAGTTTATTTTTATGTATTATAATTCATTTTGTAAGGCACATACGGAATTCTGCATAACTAGAGTTGCATCAAAAAATCATTTATGTACTTTTTTTACGACAGCCACACTTTATCCTTGTAAATCATGGCTACTTCCTTAACAAAAACAATTAAAAAAAGAATTTAACAAAAAAAAAATTTCCTCGACTGGGATTCGAACTCGAGACCTCTCACTCACTAAGCGAGCGCGTTACCTCTGTACCACGGAGAAGTTATACACAGAATGTCTGAATAATATCAAGTGATTCTAATTTAGAACTTCCATTGCATTTCAGGTTTGTAATCCTTATTAATTTCGAGGTATTTTGTTCAGGGTAAACCTGTTGTTTAAAATTGAAGTAAATATTTTAGCGAAAATCCTCTCGCCCAAACAGTCCGACATGTAGAATCTATATATTCCACTACTCGGTTTGTGTAGTATTCGGTAATCTACATGGCTAAAAATAGTATTTTCATTGATAAAATCATATTCATCCGCGTAATTTGTGATTGTGCATTTATTGACAATTCTATAAGCCAACGCTATTGTTTAACTTTAAATGCGTTGTAATTTGTTGGATACTTGTAACAAAATAAAATATTTCTTTCTTTTAAATCGCTAGTTTTAAGCTGTTTTGAGAACTACTTGTTGTTAGGTTTGTCATAAACTTCTGTGTCAGAGATTGAATGTCCGCTTTGTATTTAGTTATTTTCGATCAGAAAATACCAGAAAACAATATTAGAAATCTTCGACCATTCGGGAATTACTTTGCTTGAAAATTGATGCGCCTGTCTTTGACCATCTTTACGCAGTGATCTCCCCTGAATTTTTCGGCTTTAGTGTACATACAAAAGGGAAGTAACCGCTTCAAAAAAGTGGACTACTTTCGGCATTTGCAATTAAGAACATTAGACTCTGAAATTTCGCTACCATTATTTGTTTGGTCTGACGACCCAAACAAATAAAAACCATGTTAACACTCTAGTGGCTACTGTTTTGATCCAAATATCCTGGAAATTGGTTTGAAAGTTTGTTTTGATGATTTCTAGGTCAAGTTTGAATATGGATCACATGGCAGACACCTCCCAAATATGGAAAAACCTTGTTAAAACTCTAGTGGTCACATTTTTGACTCAATTGTCATCAAACTTGGTCAGGATGCTTGTCTTGGTATTTGCTCAGATAAGTTTGAACATGGGTCATTTCGGATTAAATATTAGGTCACAGGAGCTAAAAAAATAATTATCTTTTTAACACTCTAGTGGCTACTGTTTTGATTCAAATATCCTTGAAATTGGTCTGAAAAGTTGTTTTGATGATTTCTAGGTCAAGTTCGAATATAGGTCACCTGGGGTAAAAAACTAGGTCACACTCCCCAAATATGGAAAAACCTTGTTAACACTCTAGTGGTCACATTTTTAGCTTGATTATACAAAGTATATGGAGAGCTGTCCTACTCGCCCAGGCGTTGGCGTCCAGATTTCAGATTAAAGTTTTGGTGCAGTAAAATATTTTTCACTAAAACTTTTTCATTTCTTAAGATATCAACTTCAAACTTCAAATATATGTTCCTTATCATCAACCACATCTTATGTGACAAGGTTCATAACTCTATCACCAATATTTTCAGATTTATCTCCCCTTGAACTTAGAATTCCTTAAAAAATACTGTTACTTCTTTATTTCTTAACTCTTAACCTCATATAGACGTGTTTTGACCGCTTTTCGACCCCCCTCCCCTTTTGAGGCCTCAAACAGTGAAAAACTACTTTATTTAGGCTCCAAACACTGTTTTTCGTTTGAGAAATGTTGTTAAAAAAAGTGATCACTTTCTCAGCACAGCCCCCATCAAAAAGATACATCAAGGGGTTACCAGCAGGGGGATGTGTCCCCTTTTGTTTGCCTATAGCTAGCGAAAACACGACAAATTGCCAAACGGTGCAGCATGCCAAATGGTGTGATGGCATGCGGCGCATTGGCGCGATGCCGCTTGGCTTATTAGCCAATCCTTCAATTTGAACCAAGCAACAATGTGACATTGCAACAACACGCCGCACGACAACGCGTTGTTTGGCATGCCACACTAGAGACAGGAAGACAAGACGACAGCGCGCCGTTTGGCCCATTGTCCTGTTGTCGCTAGCGCCAACGCGTCACACAAAAGCGTACCAAATCAGCTAACATAGAAAAGCCTTTCACTCTATCTCAATCCATTGAGAATTTGCAGCACTTTGAAATCAGTTTTGATGGACAAAAACAATGCAAAATTGTGATTTTTGGAAATTTTGAGAGGTCCCCCCCATTGCCATGGTAACAGGAAATTTAAGATTGAGCATGCTGTTACAGAGGCTATGGTCCAGTCAACATTTGTGCCAAGTTTCATCAGTATTGAAGCATTTTTCATAGTTTCATAGCAGTTTGAACTTGTAACAGGAAGCTTTTCAATGAAAACGGCCATTTTTCACAATATGCTCATGAGGTAAAGGGTTAAGGGATCAACTTCATACTCTGAATATATGTTCCTTATCATCAACCACATCTTATGTGACAAGGTTCATAACTCTAGAACCAATATGTTCTGATATACATTGTAATTATCTCTCTTTGAACTTAGAATTTTCCTTAAAAAAATACTATTTTATACTGTTACTTCTTTATTTCTTAAAGGATCAACTTCATACTTTCACAATATGCTCATGAGGTAAAGGGTTAAGGGATCAACTTCATACTTCGAATATATGTTCCTTATCATTAACCACATGTTATGTGTGAAGGTTCATAACTCTATAGCACCAATACAGAATTACTTATAGAAGTTAGGGAATTTTACATGGAAAAATGTTTATTTTCCCAATTATGCCTTCTTTATTTAATTTATAAAAATATTTATTTAGCGACAGTTAAGATTATGCTTGACAAGGTAACTATTTCTAGTTTTCCCCATTTGAGCTTGGGGAAAATTCATCAAATTATTTTAACTTACTAAAAAACGACATAATATATTCGGCTTATTCTTTCATATTTCCCTTATGTTCAATTTTTTTCACTTTGGCCGACGCGATAATTAAAACTGCGGAATTTGTAGTTAATTGTAGTATGTTAAATTCAATTCTATGAAAATTGATGTCATAGGAGTATATAAATAATTTTTTAATTTAGGCTTCTTTTTACCTTGAAGGGAGTTTTTGATGATCATCAATATGTATATCAAAACTGGTACATCCTTTACTTGTTAATTAATTTCCTTTTTTAATAGTTCTTTGTCAGGGTGTATGATAAATTATTCCGATATGTAAATCTGTTCGCTATAAAAACTCCTGATACAAGGAACTAATTCGCTATATGCTTACAAGGAACTCCGGATATAAGGAACAGATTTTGAATGTCCCAATGAGTTCGTTATAAGCGGAGTTTACTGTATTGCAAGAATTATCTCCTCATAAAGTTAGATATTTTTACTTGAAAAATGTTATTTTCTACTATAACTTCTTTAGTTTTAAAGGTTATCTACCTCAAACTTCAAATATTTATTCCTTATCATCAATTACATATTATGTGACAAGGTTCATGACTATTTCTAGAATTATTCCCGCTTGAGCTTGGAGTTTATGTTATCAAATGTTATTTTTTTACTATAACTAAATCATGACATAATTATACATAATTGATTTTTCTTTCATAGTTTTGTCTTCCTTACTGTGTCGAGTATTTTATTAGTCGAGCTTTGCTGTCTCCTGTGACAGCTCTTGTTTACTCAATTGTCATCAAACTTGGTCAGGATGCTTGTCTAGTTAATTGCTAGGATGATGTTTAACATGGGTCATCTCTGATGAAAAACTTAGAGGTCACAGGAGCTAAACATATAAAAATCTTTTTAACTCTCTAGTTGCTTCTGTTGTTATCCAAAAATCCTGAAAATTGGTCTGCAAATTTGTTTTGATGATTTTTAGGTCAGGTTCAAATATGGGTCAGCTGGGATCAATAACTAGGTCACACTGCCCAAATTTGGAAAAACCTTGTTAACTCTCTATTGGTCACATTTTTTAATCAATTGTCATCAAACTTTGTCAGGATGCTTGTTAAAGTAATTGCTCGGATGAGTTTGATACTCAGGTGAGCATTCTAGGGCCATCATGACCTTGAAGGTCATATTATTTCATTTCCACTGATTATCGCTATAATTGGCTGTAATTTGGTAATTTATCAATGGATTATTTTCATACTTGGACAAAACAACTTTTTGGACAAGGCATTCTAAAAGGTTTAACTGACCTTGAACTTGTGCTTTAAATGACCTAGACCATCAAGTTCAAAGTATTGAATTTTGTTTAAATTGTCATTATTTTGTTATATATGTATGGATTTAATTCATAACAAAACAACACTTTTGACCAAACAGACATGTGGAATAATTTAAATATGACCTTGACCGTCAAATGATTGAATTTTTGCTATATTTTCTAAACTTTGTTATTTTTTATGGAAAGGATTCATACTTGGACAAAACAACATGTGTGACTAGACAGGCGTATTGAAATTAAAAAAAGGAAACACTTTTTTTTTCTTTAATTTTCTTTTAAAAGATTTGTTCATACCAATTATTTGTTTGCTTTTAGAAAAAATAAAAAAGTCGTAAGTTGCCCCCGTCCGGTTTCACAAATGCAATCTTGTTTTTTAACAGATGTGATTAATACTTGGACAAAAGAACACATATGAGAAAACTGACATGTTGAATATTCTGAAGTGACTTTGACCTTTAATTGAATTTTACTGTTAAGGTCAGATTATTGAATTACCTTGAATTATCATAACTTTGTTATTTATATAGATCTATGGGTTTTATTCATTCGTGGACAAAAGAACACTCATGGCAAAAGTGAATTGATAATTATTTCAGATGAGACCTTGGCCTTTGAATGACCTTGATTGTATAGGTCAGATATAAAATTCAAATTTTATATTTTACAAGAAAATTATGTTTTCTAGAATAACTTTTTACTTCAATATTCTTCCTCTGTGTTTGACTTTACAAAAAAAGGAAAAGTGGATTGTGACCCCCTGTAATATTGAGATGACCAAGTTATGAACAGCAAGTTTAAATGGCTTACGGCCATATAGTTACTTGATAATCTTTATGGCAAAGTGTTCACTATTTCTTAACATGGGTGACACAAAATAGTTCTCTTTAAATGTTTACTGTTTGTGCTTTGAAATAAACTTCTTTAAGTTAGATTATATTTTTCGTATGTACATTATCATTTTCGTTATTGAAACCTATATAAATAAATTTTATTTCAAGTTGTATAAACTTGAAACCCAGTGTGATTTCTAAAAATAGATCAGTGACATGTTATGACGTCACAGGAACAAGCATGGGAACAAAATGAAATTTTTAAACTATTTGTATTCTGCACTGTTTTGATCTTTTATGCATCTCTTAAGACTTTTTTCTGCTTATTTAACTCATTTTATATATAAGTACCATTTTGCATTTACATGCATTTGTCTTCACCTTGAGTCATGGCTAGGATCTATGTCAACAGTATTGCAAGAAAACAATTTTGTCAAGTCTCATAGTTTTAAGTATTTTAAATTACCTTACTAATTTATTACACATCATTATATCACTTTTAAGTGCCTCCTATCTATAGCGATTAAGTGTAAGATTTGATTAATTTATCCGTTAAAAGTCCCCAATAAGATATGTAAAAGTTTGTTATCAGACTAAAACAAGAGCCGGTTGAACCGGGTGATGATCCCCGACTAGGTTTTGGACACAGAAAAGTATATCTTTTGTAGTTTCAGAGTTATGTCCCAGACAGAGTTCAAAGTGTGATAATTCCAAATTTAGGCAAGGCAGAGTAACTGTTCTTTGCACTGCCCTTCTACTCAATGAGATCTATCTACTGACTTGTGCGTGACACGTCGTCTCAATATGTTGATCATTTCTGTGAAATAGTTGTAAAATCCAACTTCAAATAACGAAGTTATGGGCCGGTCACGATTTTGCTGCCAGGTCATACTGTAACCTTGACCTTCAAAGTAGCGACCCAAATGTTGCTTGCGACACGTCGTCTTAATATGGTGATCATTTCTGTGAAATAATTGTAAAATATGACTTCAAATACCGAAGTTATGAGCCAGACACGTTTTTGCTTCAAGGTCATGCTGTGACTTTGACCTTCAAGGTAGCGACCCGTATGTTGAGCGTGACACGTCATCTCAATATGGTGATCATTTCTGTGAAATAGTTGTAAAATCTGACATCAAATAACAAAGTTATGGCCGGACACGATTTTGCTGCAAGGTCATGCTGTGACCTTGTCCTTCAAGGTAGCGACCCAAATGTTGCACGTGACACATCGTTTCAATATGTTGATCATTTCTGTGAAATAATTGTAAAATACAACTTCAAATAACAAAGTTATGGGCCCTAAACGATAATGCTTAAAGGTCATGCTGTGACTTTGACCTTCAAGGTAGCGACCCAAATGTTGAGCGTGACACGTCATCTCAATATTGTGATCATTTCTGTGAAATAGTTGTACAAGAATTCGGGACTCTGTGAAATAGTTGTTAAATCCGACTTCAAATAACAAAGTTATGGGCCGGACACGATTTTGCTGCAACATAATATTTAACTTAGAAATAGCTTATATTATACTGATCTGCTGAACAAAATGGCCAATAGAGCCAGAAATAGAGAGAAAAAAACTTCATTTATTTTATCTTTGTTGCATGATATTTCAGCAATTCTGAGATGGACAGGAAATATGGAAAGTGGTGTACATCGTCAGGACTTGCTTATATTACTGTGTGAGGCTATACAGGACACAGATGCAAGTAACTGGGGTGCACAATGCAACAGAGCAATCCGACTGGTATTTCCTAACATTGACATGAAGAGGAAAGGCAAATATAAGGCATATCCTTTTTGATGAAAAAAAATCTTCAGTGTATGAGTTCTTAATCAGTAGTATCCAGTACCCTCTTTGTTGATCCAATGTTGATGTTATTTTCTTTATTATGACTGTGATAAAATTATAGTTTCAAAAATACTAGAGCCAACAACGGGTAGGGGGCAACGCTCGGCTTTTTTATGCCCCCGCCATATAATGGCTGGGGCATATAGTGTTACCCTGTTCCGTCATTCTGTCATTCCGTCATCATTAGTTTCCATTCATTATCTTAGTAACAGTTGCACACATTCAACTCAAATTTGGCATAGGATATGTCATGAGAAAATACAGGTAAAGTTCGAATTTGGTCATGGTTCGATGATTTTTGGCAGAGTTATGCCCCTTTTACTTTAAAAATAATATGAAATTTTCAGTTTCCGTTCATTATCTCCCCAACAGTATAACATATTCAACTCAAATTTGATATATGGATATGTCAAAGATATGCACAGGTCAAGTCTGAATTTGGTCATGGTTTGATGATTTTTGGCAGAGTTATGCCCCTTTTACTTTGAAAATAATATGAAATTTTCAGTTTCTGTTCATTATCTCCCCAACAGTGTTACATTTTCAATTCAAATTTGACATATGGATATGTCAAAGGAATGCGCAGGTCAAGTTCGAATTTGGTCATGGTTCCATGATTTTTGACACAGTTATGTCCCTTTCACTTAGAAAATATTATCTCATCTAGGGTATTACACATTCAACTCAAATTTGACATATGGATATGTCAAATAAATGCGCAGGTCAATTAAAATTTTGTCATGGTTTGGTGATTTTTGGTAGAGTTATGCCCCTTTAACTTTGAAAAAAAAAAGGAAATTTTCAGTTCCCATTCATTATCTCCCCAACAGTGTTACATATTCAACTCAAATTAAAGATATGGATATGTCATAAGAATGCATTGGTCAATTTCCAATTTGGTCATGGTTTGATGATAGCTGACAGAGTTATCCCTCTTGAACTTTGAAAAAAAATCAGAAATTTTAAGTTTCCGTTCATTATCTCCCAAATGGTTGTACACATTCAACTCAAATTAGATACATCTTAGGAATAAGCAGTTCAAGTTTGAATTTGGTCGTGGTTCAATGATTTTGGACAAAGTTATCTTTCTTGAAAAATTTTGAATTTTCAGTTTCAGCACTCATACTTTTGTGGAAATGTATAGTAGCCATTATTTTGGCTACAAAATTAATATGCA
Source organism: Ruditapes philippinarum (assembly GCF_026571515.1). Classification (NCBI taxonomy): domain Eukaryota; kingdom Metazoa; phylum Mollusca; class Bivalvia; order Venerida; family Veneridae; genus Ruditapes; species Ruditapes philippinarum. Next base: position 75,061 of record NW_026857225.1, read on the forward strand.
ATATGCAATTAACAAAAGGTTAACACTGAATAGTTTCAGTGCCTTGAACTTTGTTTAAAAATGGTTTGTGTTAACATTGAATAGTTTTAAGGGCTTTGAACTTAAAATGAAAAAAATAATTTGTGCAAACAAATTTGAAACTAAATATTATAACATCTGAAATTTTGGCTGCATGCGGGGGCATCCGTGGCGTGACGACACATTTCTAGTTTCTTTACGATTTGTTTAAATTTATAAAAAGGAAACGTTAAGATTTGTTCAAACATTTCTTTGTTTGCTTTTAGAAAAAGTAAAAAGTCAAGCGTTGCCCCCGACCGGCGGTGGCTCTTGTTTATGGTTTTATATCATAAATTTGATGCTCTTGGACCTCTACATTTTCTTTCCAAATAATAGCCCTTAGGTCAAAATTGGCCCTGCCCCGGGGAACAAAGATTTTCCTGTTATGTGTATGTAAAAAACTTTTTAAAAAATTCTCTAAATCTACAGAAGCTAAAGCTTAGTTTCCATAGCATAGCAGTCGTTGACTTTATAGAACTGTAAAATTTCATAGCAACCAGTGACTTCCATAGCAAACATTATCTTATCTACCATTGAATTTCCCTAGTAATGTTTTTACATCTGTACTATTTCAGATACAGTTATGGACTTTGTGATATCAGTTTAAGATTTAGATTTTCTATCTGCTTTTGTTTAAAGTTTACAATATCACTTGTTCCTTGTTATGGAAATTATTATTATTCAGGTGAGCCCTCATGGCCCATTTGTTACTTGCATGATTGCTCTATATTTAAATATTACTCTGATTTTATGTATGATTTGTCGTCATACTTTTTTTCAGCCCACCTGTCTCAAAGTGACATGGCGCTTTTCTTCCAACTTTTTCTTTAAACTACATCTCCTTATAAACCGCTAAGCCAATTTCATCCAAACTTCACAGGAATGTTCCTTTGGTGATCACCTTTAGAAATTGTTCAAAGAATTTAATTTCATGCAGAACTCTGGTTGCCATGACATTGATTTTCCTTAAACATATAGTATAAACTTAAAAATCTTATTTTAAAAAAACCTAAAAAGCTAGAGCTTAGATATAAAGCAAGAAACATCTTGAAATACCAAGTTTGTTCAAATAAAAGCCCTTGGGTCCAAAATGGACCTGCCCTGGGGGGGGGGGGGGGAGGGGCATTGATTTTCCTTATATGTATATAGTAAAAACAACAACAAAATCTTCTTTTAAAAAAACCCAAAGAGCTAATGCCTAGATATTCATCTTAAAACATCTTCTAGTGAGGGTCTACCAATTTTGTTCAAATAAAAACCCTTGAGTCAAATTGATTATTGATTTTCCTTATAAGTATAAAGAAATTTTTTTAAGAATCTTCTTTTTAAAAACCCAAAGAGCTAGAGCTTAGATATTTAGCATGAAACATCTTCTAGTGAGTGTCTACAAAGTTTGTTCAAATAAAAGCTCTGGGGTCAAAATTGGCCCCGTCCAAGGGGATCATTGATTTTCCTTATATGTACACATCTTTTGGACCTGTTGTTTTCCCTTAGCAATAGCAAGCAGTAATGATTGTACACATGCACTATTATAGATACAAACATGAACTTTGTGATATCAGTTTTAGTTTTATATTTTATATCTGCTTTTGTTTATAGTTTACAATATTACTTGTTCCTTGTCATGGATTTTTTATATTCAGGTGAGCGATTTCAGGGCCATCATGGCCTGTTTATGCTTATGGCTTTAATTCAATAAAAGCTATGTATGGTTGTACTTCGACCGAAAGAAAAATGTAGCAATTGTTATGATGCTTACTTACAGTCATATATATGATCTTCAATCATAATTTTATCATTAAGGTAAATGATTTGTGTAATTAAACTGAAAATAAACGCTTTCAACAGATCACGACAAATTGTATGTGTTTTATATGATAAAATCTTATACTGTTTGTTAATTTGGATGTTATTTGGTTGACAACGTCTACAATCTCAGTTGTTGTCAAATTCAATCTGTAGTTATTGCATAGTTTCATACATTCCTGAGGGGGCATCCATCGCAAAACCAAGCTTGGACCCTGCTTTGCAGTTAGTTTTGTTTTCATTTACGAACTTTAAATTAATCGTGTGTACAATAATAATACATACATGTATATTTTTTTCTCAAAAATTAAATTACATTGTTTCCTCGAAAATAAAATTGAACAAATTTCCTTTTGTTTTGAATGCTGTGTTTCTGATAATATTTAAACAAAAAAATTATTCATAATGCAAAAATGAAAAAATACTGAGAAAACTGAAATAATATAATTGTATTAGATATATCAAATGTCATCAATGTATTATTTAATAATCGCAAACTGTGTACCATAAAGTATAGATATATAATAAATATTTATGTTAAAATTTGAAAGAAATTGTTGACAAGATAATCATGTTTTATTGTTTCAAGATTTCTAAAACATAGTTTCCTTAACTGTATTCACTACCATGTACTTAGGCGTTGAATTCCAGAGAGACGTTCTTAAGGTATGTTCGTTTTATAATAACTTTGTTCCTGGGTAGGAGAGGAAAATTACAAGAAAGCCATTCACCTTGTTTATTTTTCTAGCCTGTATACTTAAAGCTTTTGTCATAAAAGTTTGTGTGGAGTCCACCGTACATCAGTTCAGAACTTAGAACATCCAATGGCTTATAAGCTTAATTCCATCAATAATTTTAGTTAACAAAAAGAGGGAAACCACCTAAACCAGATGCTTTATGTACTAATTTTACTGGCTTAAAACAGCAAAAATGCATCAAAGATCAATGAAATTTCCCTGGGATGTTTCTAGCATAAATGTCTGCTAAATTTTTCAGATGGTTCTGCTCCATTGATCAGCTGGGTCAGGGGGGTTAAAATACATTTTAACAAGAGCCATTGCCAAGCTCGACTTTATTTCCAAAGTCAAACACTTTGGAGGAAGGATATTGTAGTAAAGAATACTCTATTCACTAAAACATAACTGTCTTGAACAAAATGTATTTCAAATATCATATTTGACCTTGACTGTCAAGGTCACATCTAAATTATTCATCACGTAAGTTTAATCATACATGTTCTCTTGTCTATGAATGATTCAAATTTATGAATAAATAACAAACAGTTATGAAAGTTTTAGCAAGTTTCAATTTGACTTTGAAAATAAAGGTCAAGGTCATATCAGAATAATTCAACAGATCAATTTTATCAAATATGTTCTTTTGTCCAAGTATAATTCAAATCTGTAAGTAAATAAAAATTGACAATTCAAGCAAATTTCAAAAATTTGACCTTGACAGTCCAGGTCAAGTAGACTGGTCAAAGACATATCGTAATAATTCAACATCTCCGTTTAGTCATTATTGTTCTTTGTTCTTGTTGGTTTTGTTATTAGTGTACCATTTTGGAGTATAAATCAATCCATAAATAATAAAAAGTTATAACATTCTAAGTTAATTCAATAATTGACCTTGATGATCATGTTCTTAAATGGGTCAAGGTCATATCTAAATAACTAAACATGTCAGTTTTGTTATAAGTCTTCTTTTGCCCAAACTGTATAAATCAAATCCATAAATAAATTAAGATATGGACAATAGTAACAAATTCATCATTTTGTCCTTTAGTATCAAAGTTCTTGGTCAAGTTCAAGACAATAGTAACAAATTCATCATTTTGTCCTTTAGTATCAAATTTCTAGGTCAAGTTCAAGTTAATATTGTTTGATGTCTTGTCCCAAGGATTATTGTGCCAAATAATGTGACAATTCATTTATTACTTACAAAAGTAATAGCAAACAACTGTGAAATTACTATAATTTGACCTTCAAGGTCAAGGTTATTTATGAGTCAAGGTTAAATTGAGTTTGATTTTCTTTAAGACATTGACCTTAAGGTAGTTGTTCTCATGTATGAAGATTATCCATTCTTTAATAATAGTCATAGTCAGTTATAGCAAAACAATGATTTGACCTTCAGGGTTAATGTTATAGCCAATAATAGCAAAAATCAAGCAAGATTCATTTGACTTTGAAGATCAAGGTCATTAAGAGTCATGGACAAGTTTAGTCTAATCACCTTAAAGGTCTTGTCCACAGGGTTGTTGTGTCACATATAAAGGCAATATGTTTAGAAATAAAATCAAAGCACTGAAGGTACTGATTGGGAGGCTATGTTCAGAACTGTAGACAGAATGTTTTTTGACAGTTAAAGTTTCTTTATATGTATACATTGTATAGTAAAAACCTTAAATGTATATTGTAAAAAATTTAAACAATCTTCTCTGGAATGACAAAGGCCAGAGCTAAGATATTTGGCATGATACATTGGCTAGTGGACCTCTATCAATATTGTAAGTCCCCTACCAGTTTAACCGGAGGGGACTTCAGGTTTAACCTATGTCCGTTTGTCGGTCCGTCCGTACAAACCAGAGCTACATTATGGGGTTTGGTCTATTGTTCTCATAACAATAGATGTCTTTGATGTCATTCATTTCGTTTCTCTTGTGGGGTTATTTTCTGCATTGTGGGGTTAAAAAGAACAAAAGAAATAACAAAAGAAAACCCCATAATGTAGCTCCGGTAAGAATGTCCGTTCATCAGTCCATCTGTCCACATAACGCAAAATCCGTCTGTTAGCAATTTGGTTTCCGGAGCATAACTTAAGTTCCATTTGGCCCACAAGATTCAAACTTCATAGAATGATTGTCCATATTGGGTAGAAGACCCCTATTGATTTTGGGGTCACAAGGTCAAAGGTCAAGGTCACTATCACCTTAAAATTGAAAACAGTTTCCGGAGCATAACTTAAGTTCCGTTTGGCCCACAGTGTTCAAACTTCATGTGATGATTGTCCATATTGGGTAGAAGACCCCTGTTGATTTTGGGATCACAAGGTCAAAGTCAAGGTCATTATTACTTTAAAACTGAAAACAGTTTCCGGAGCATAACTTAAGGTCTATTTGGCCCACAATATTCAAACTTCATAGGATGATTGTCCATATTGGGTAGAAGACCCCTAATGATTTTGGGGTCACAAGGTCAAAGGTCAAGGTCACTATAACTTTAAAACTAAAAACAGTTTCCAGAACATAACTTAATTTCTATTTGGCCCATAGTGTTCAAACTTCATAGGATGATTGTCCATATTGGGTAGAACAACCCTATTGATTTTGGGGTCACAAGGTCAAAGTTCAAGGTGGCTTTTACCTCAAAACTGAAAACAGTTTCCAGAGCATAACTTAAGTTCCATTTGGCCCACAATATTTAAACTTTATAGGAGGATTGCTATTTGAAGGAGGTAATACCTTATTTAATTTATGTAATATCTTACAAATGCTTCATCCTTACTAAAAAAAATAAAGAAACATTTTTGGGCATATAATGCTCCGCCTAGCGGTGCTCTTGTTTTTCCTATATTGAAAAATTTGGTTACTTATGGCAACGAACAGACTTAAAATATGACCTTCAGGGTTAATGTTATAGCCAATCATAGCAAAAATCAAGCAAGATTCATTTGACTCAAAAAGTACCTAAAAATTTTTTATGTAACTTGAAATATGGATAGCTTGCAGTATGGAAATAAAAGGTTCATAACTCCACCAAAAATATAAGATTTACCCCCCCCCCTTTGAACGAAAACATATTCTTTTATTTGTATAACTTATTTATTTCTTAATGTATCTTGACAAGGTTCATAATTCTAGCACCTATATTATCAGAACTTAGAATTTTCATGAAAAAAATGTTGAAACTTCAAGTATATGTTCATTATTATCACTTAAATCATGTGTGAGAACCTTCAATACTCTAGCTTGACTATTTCCAGAATTACATCCCCATTGAACTAAGATTTTTTTTCTAGAAGTTATCATTATGTATCCCAAAATTTTTGGGAAACATATTGTTTTTGCCTGCGCCATCCGTCTGTCTGTCCAGCCGTCCGTCTGCATTAAGCTCGTCCGCCCTTCACAGGTCAAACTACTTCAACCAAATTTTACAGGGGTGATCAGTATCTAAAAAAAAACAAGAATAAAGATCAACAAGGGAAGGCGACATTCCCAGGACGCAGCCCCCTATAAGGGTGAAAAAAAAAGGGGGGGAGCGATAAAAAAATTGGAGAAGGGGGTGTGTGAGAAAATACCTACTGTCAACTAAAATGCAACAAGGCAGACATCACAAAACATGCAAACAAATTTTGAACTTAATATTATAACATCTGAAATTTTGTCTGCATGCGGGGGCATCCGTGGCGTGACAACACATTTTTCATTACTTTTTTCCGTCCTTAACTGAGTGAATGGTTAATTTTTTTTTTAAATATCGTTAGTGACAAGAATATGAGCGGGGGGCATTTGTGTTTAACAAACACGTTCTTGTTCACAATTACAAAACGCCAGGACTGTCTAGTTATATAACTGCCTTTACAATTTCTTGGCAATTTTCTGTCCATAACTGTGTGAATGGGTAAACATATTTTGAAAAATTGTTTCCGACAAGAATCTGAATAGGGGGCATTTGTGTTCAACAAGCATGGTCTTATTTTCGTTGACTTTGATTTTGACCCAGTGATCTACTTTTTGTTTACAGAGGTAAAGCTATGAAATTTTGACTGTATGCACAGTTTCAGGTGCAGAATTGAACTTTGACCAATATTTTGACCCAGCGACCTACTTTATGTGGTTAGACTTACATGTATGAAATTTCTTCTACATGCACAGTTCCAGATTTGAACTTTCATATCAGTTTACATAGACTTTGACATATTGCCTGCCTTTCATCCACAGTTATCAATAGCATCTGTCCTCTGTTATTTTAAGCCTCTATTTATTTTGAGCCTTTATACCTCAGTAGAGCAGTCAAGGCCATCATATTTTGGGGAACTGTGCCTGTATTTGTAAACAGTACCTTGGTATCAAACCACAGAGAACTGGAAGGGTATACCATTAATACCATGCTTCTCTAATTAGTTTCATCTAGATTGTGAATATTTATTCATTTCTTAACTACAACAATATTTGTCTTTAGTTTTAACACAGGAATTATCTTTCTAATGTCTTCAAATATGCTCTTTAAATGGATAATCTTGATCATTGGAGCTTGATACTTCAACTGAAATTACATGAACCAGTACATAATGCACACAAAAGAACAAGTTCAGGGGTGGAATGAAGAATCTCTGTACTTTCACATTACTTCAAAAATGACAATTACAACATGAAATGGCTAATCCATTAAGCCTAATTGCTGATTTCCAACAACAACTATATAATATATTGTGAAAAAGTAAACTTTGATACTTAAAATATTTTATTTTTTGTTGTTATTTTTATGGGTTTTTTTTGTTTTTTTTCAGAGACTATCCAAATACAGAAAGGGTTGTGTTGACAGCAAGGGGTGTGTTGACTTAAAATGTATAGATTCGAGCAGCAGAAAAAGTCCTGTTCAGAATTTAGTAGATAATTTAAAAGACCATAAAAGGGTAAAAACCCTTGAAAGACTGCTCACAAGGAATAGTAGCTGTCTCGAAATTGTGCCACAAAGAGAGGAGACTGTTAATGAAAAATGTTCAACAGTAATAAATCATCAATGGATAAAGGAAAATGACCAAATCGAGATAGATGATTATCTGTCTATGTTTGGTGGGGTTTCCATGTTTAAGTTCCAAAACGGCGTATCAGAATCAAAGGTTTTCAAGGAAAATGTATGTGATAAAGAAAGTGTTGACCAAAGTGACGAGAAATGTGATGAAGAAATACAAATTGATAAGGGTGATGATAATGATGGAGATGATGAGGAAGAATCTTTAGACAATGTGCAGAGTTGTCAAGGAACTTAACCTTTTGCAATGGTAAAACTGAAAACATAATTGCAATGCCTTTGTTACTGAAAACATAATTGCAATGCCTTTGTTACTAGTATAAAGCAAAACCAGCATGCACATCGCTGACAAGACTATATTTTGGCCAACAATGCTCTAATTTTTAGCTCACCTGTCACAAAGTGACATGGTGAGCTTTTGTGATCGCTTTTTGTCCAGCCATCGTCCGTCCATAAACTTTTACTTTAAACGACATCTCCTCAGAAACCGCTAAGCCAATTTAATCCAAACTTTAAACGAATGTTCCTTTGGCAGTCAACTTTAAAAATTGTTCAAAGAATTTAATTCCATGCAGAACTGAAAGAAAAAACTTAAAAAATCTTCTTTTAAAAAACAGAAAGAGCTAGACCGTAAATATTTGGCATGAAACATTGTCTAGTCAGTGTCTACCAACTTTGTTCAATAAAAGCCCAGGGGTCAAAATTGGCCCTGCCCCAGGGGGTCATTTTTTTCCCTTTATGTATAAAGTAAAAACTTAAAAAATCTTCTTTTAAAAAACCCAAAGAGCTAGAGCCAAGATATTTAGCATGAAACATCTTCTTATTGGTTTCTCAAAACTGTGTTCAAATAAGGGCACTGGGGTTGAAATTGGCCCCGCCACGGGGGTCATTGATTTTCCTTATATGTGTATAGTAAAAACTTAAAAAATCTTCTTTTAAAAATCCCAAAGAGCTAGAGCTTAGATATTTATCATGAAAGATCTTCTAATGGGTGTCTACCAAGTTTATTCAAATAAAAGCCCTTTGGTTAAAATTGGTCCTGCCCTGGGGACCTATATAAAGGTGAGCGATTTCAGGTCCATCATGGCCCTCTTGTCATTGTAATATGATGAATGGTGATAGACATTTTAAAATAATAGATTGACCCGTCTTTTTGGAAAAGTTAAACTTTAAGCTCAACTGAGCACAAGGTGAAACAAGAGGGCGATGATGACCCTTAAATTGCTTACCTGATTTAGGCTCTTAATATTGTAAACAATGAATGAAAAGCAGATATTAAGCAGATATTAAACTGATATTATAAAGTTTATATCTGCACATAAAATAGTGCAAATGTAAACAAGATGTATCCATATTTGGTCTTTGTGACCTAGTTTTTGACCCAAGATGACCCATATTTGAACTTAACCTATGTATAGTTTGGTGACAGGAAGAAACAAGAGCACTGCGGGGCAATGTATGACTGAATGTAAATTTGTTTGAGAAATCAAAAATAATTTTTCAATTAGGGCAGAGAACCATTCAAGAAAGTTGTCTGAAAATTGTTTTATCTTAATTATCCTTATGATGCTATAATGACCTCCAAGGTGTAGAAATTTTTTATCTTAAGTGCATAATTCATATAACTTTTATAGTATATAAGTATAAGGCAATGCCAAATATAGAGGCATAGTATTATCCACAAAAAGATAAGATGTGTTGTTATCTTGTAGACCTTGGTCTACTTAAAGCAACTGACTCCCTGAGGATAATGATTAATAAATCTTTTGTAGAAATCTACAGTTTGATGCTACATGCCAAATATCAAAGCTGTAAGCTTTATAATTTCACACAGTAAGACTTAAAAGTGTTTTCCTATAATCATTGACCCCAGGGAAGACCAAATTTGCAGACATTCACAAGGTAATGCTACATGCTAAATATCTTGGCTCTTGTCATTGTAGTTTCACAAAATAAGACTGAAATGTTTTTCTGATACAAACATAAATCAAAATAAAACAAACCTTTGATATGGTGGAGGTATATTGACAATATTTTTATGATTTGGCCACACAGCAGACAGGAATTGTATTCCTTCATGGCCACTTTAAACAGTTTCTGCCCGGCAATCAAATTTACACATGATGAAGACCTCAGGTCAGCACATTTTCTAGATATACACATAACAAAAGATGATGTAGGGAAACTACATGCTAGTTTGTATACAAAACCTACCGATGCACACATGTACTTACATTACACTTCCTTCCATCCTGAACACCAAAAGAGAAGTATTCCGTACAGAATATGCGGTATATGTAGCAATGACCTATCTTATGATGAATGCACTAATTGTCTTTATGAGAACCTAAGATCTAGAGGCTACCCTTCCAGTCTCATACGTCATGCAATAAATAAGGCCAAAAAAAACACAACAGACTTGAATTTCTTTCTAAACAACAAAAGTACACGGAATAAAAAAATGTTATCCCTTTCAAAACAACATATAACCCCTATGTTCCAGATATACAACAGATTCTCAGCAATTGTTTAAGAATATTAACAAAAAACATATCTACGCGTTTTAAAAATAATTCCAAAATAATTGCTGTTCACCGGAAAACTAGAAATATTAAGAATAATCTTGTCAAAACAGACAACAGGATATAGGGACTTTTCATTAACAATTAAGAACTTTACAACAGACCACTATTTAAATAACTCTTGGCATGTTGCCAATTTAATTCTATTTTTAGTAACAAGATTCTTATAATTAGTAACAACATCATAAAGCGTAGCTGTTTTTTTAGCACTTTAATAGACAAAATTTTGATTGAAATTGTCCTGATGAAGGTCATATAATTGACTGTAACTTAAGTAGACTCAAATAAAATATTGTAAACTTGCCCTGGTGTTGACTTGTATTACTTGTGTATTACTTGTTATTTTGAATTTACCTTGGTTGAAAAATAAATCATGATTAATACCCAAGGGGCATGATTCATGAGTTTTATAAAGGTCAATAAGGCAATGCTACATGCTTAAATATATAAGCTCTGGACATTGTAGTTTCACAAACTTTAATGTGTTTTCCTATATCAGTCTATATAAATTAAATAATCCCTGGGGTGGGGCCAATTTTATTTCAGGAAGCATGAACCTGTGTTCTGCACAAAGACCATTTTCATTATAAGTAATATTTCTGCCAAAAATGTTTATTTTTTTCTCTCAGTTCAAAAGATCGAACAGAGCGAAATTAAATTTTGAAATTGGTACAAAATGACTTAGGGTGACCTTTACCTAAGAAAGAGCAAACTTGCGCTCTGCACATCATCTCATTACAGTCTGCCAAGTAGTTTTAATTTCCGTCTACCTGTTCAGATACAGAGGGGATACACAAACTCCTATACAAATATATAAATGAAGTAATCCCCGGGTCATGTCCAATTTTTATCTCAGGAAGCCCCAACCTCTGTTCTGCACACCGATACTTTATATATAATATTTCTACCAAAGAGTTTTAATTTCTTTCTATCAGTTCAAAAGATACAGAGCCACAGGCGCTAGTCACATAATCAAATATTTTACATAATCGGTCTATATATGTATATAAAGATATAAAAAGCGTTGACACTTGGATTGATCCTTTCAGATGGCGACCAGAAAGAGATAACCGTGATCTGGTCGTTTATTGCAGCAGTGTTCTTGTTTGTTCTGCATGATGTTTTTGTTTCGTTGGGGGCCTTATATCTTTATATACATATATAGACCGATTATGTAAAATATTTGATTATGTGACTAGCGCCTGTGTACAGAGCTGTGGGACACAAAATTTTGAAATGGATACAAAATGACTAAGTGTGACATTGGCCATGACCTAAGAAAGGTCAAACCCGCGCTCTGCACATCGTCTCATTATGGTTAACATTTCTGCCTAGTAGTTCCAGTTCAAAAGATACAGGCCGGATACGAAAACTTACAGATGACCTGAGGTGCATAACAATATATGCTGAAAATTTTTTGGGTGTATAAAATGAGACTTTCAAAATGAAGAGACTTTCAAAATGAATTTTTGAGAATCTTCTGAAGAATTACAATACTCTTTGGTTGTCAACAAAATTATGTGCAATTTACTGATTACCATGAGGTCAAAATGGCCCCACCAAGTGATCACTAAGTTTCAAAATGGCCCCACCAAGTAATCACTAAGTTTAGGAAGGAAACAACATTTAAGCTTTCTTTTATGAAACTTAGATATTTTGCATGTATCATTGTCAAGTTGACATTGATAAAACATAACCCTGGTGTCAAAGTTGGCCATGCCCCTGAGGTTACTCAATTTATGTACACTTGTAAAAATATCTTCAGAGACTTATTTGTTCTCTGAAACTACAATGCCTAGAATTCTCTAGGATATTTGTCATGACACATTTCATAGAAAACATCTACAAATATTATAAAATTTATGCAACTTGTGTAATAAAAATGACAAACCTCAACTCCAATGTGACCTCATTTACGAGTACTGTCACAATAAGTCATGGACTTTAATACAAATTACTAATCATGCTTTTAAAAATGTTTACCAGTGTTTAATACGTGGCCATTTCTTAGAAACCACTGAAACAACATAACATAATGATATCATTATACCACCACAAAACATAGTTTTAGGGGGCTATATAGGAATCTTTTGCTAAACTTGGCTGTAACTTTGCTATTAGTGTATGGAAATTATTCATACTTGTACAAACATGAAATAAAAATGCAAAATTACAAAACTAATGTGTGTGTTCCAAGTTACATAACTTAGATAGTTTAGTTTACCATAATTATGCACTCTTTATAACTTTAGAAATATCCCAAAAATATACCAAAGTGGCCCTAACTTAATTATTTATGAATGAATTGTCTTTATACCTGGACACATCAATCATCTGGAATGTTCCTTCAAGTTGACTACATTGACTTTGATTATAAGTCATAAATGAACTTGACCTTCATGGTCAAATTATTAAATTTGTTTATGTTTAGCTCACCTGAGTTAGCTCAGGGTCAGCTTGTAGGGTTGTCCATCGTCTGTCCATATTTGTTCATTAACACTCTAGTGGTCACATTTTTTCCCCAATCATTATCAAACTTTGTCAGGATGCTTGTCTAGGTCATTGCTCAGATGAGTTCGAACATGGGACAGGACAGGAGCTAAAAATAGAAAAATCTTGTTAACACTCTATAGTGGCTACTGTATTGATCCAAATACATGTATCCTGGAAATTGGTCTGAAAGTTTCTTTTGATGATTTCTAGGTCAAACTCGAATATGGGTCATCTTTGGTGAAAAACTAGGTCACACTGCCCAAATATGGAAAACCTTGTTAACACTCTAGTGGTCACTGTGAGTTTTGCCTCAATCATCATCAAACTTTGTCAGGATGGTTGCCTAGGTAATTGTTTAGATAATTTCGAATATGGGTCATGTTATTGGCATTTGAAATGATAGTTTTCATATCTGGACTTAAATACCTTTCACTTAAAATTTTGCAGAAAATTTAACTGACCTTGAGATTTAAGACACTTTATCTGGCATGATCAAATTATTGAACTTGAATTGTCATATCTTTGTTATTAGGTATCAATCCCATTCATTCTTTATCAAAAAGTCTCTTTTGACCCAACCAACATATTGGATGATTCAAATATGACCTTGACCATCAAGGTCAAATTATTAAATTTTGATTTTTTTTGTCACAACATTTTTTTATTTATTCATTAATTTGATTTATACTTTTGACATTGGAATATTTTTGAAACTAATAGAGGTTTGACCTTCCTCAAGTCAAGTTCATGCTTAGTTATTTTGTATTGCTATCAAAATTTTGTGTCTGCTATTGTTTCTTTTAAACGGATAGTAGGGAATTAAGTCTATTTGGTAGAAATATTTATATTTCTGAGATGATGTGCAGCGGGCAGTTTTGGACTACCTTGGGTTAAGTTCAAGGTCACACTGACTCATTCAAAATCCTTATTTAAATATATATATTACAAAGGGAGATTATTAAATGTTGGACATGAATGATGTCTGAAGTACTTTACCCACAGTTGTTAATTTACCATGCTACCTCTGTTTCGCCATTTATTGGTCAGCCTTTCTCTTATTGAAAGACTGATATGGGTTGAAGGGCTGAAGTACCTGTTTTATAATACATTAAAACAAAATATATGTTCAAAGGGAGGTGATAAGAGTATACCTTTTCATATGCCCAAAAATATTATATTTATGTTAACAGTTAAAGCTTAGATATTTTGCATGAAGCATGCCTTGTTGACATATACAAAATTGATATATTTTATATAACTTTTATTTTCTTGTATGTATTCTTTTGTAAAGTTACAAATCCCAGATCATAGTTATTTGGCATGGATCATTACATAGAAGAACCCCGGCATTTGTTCCAAAATCATGTAACTGATATTAAAAAATGGCTGTGCCCAGTGGGTGGGGGGTGGGTAGGTTTCACACAGTTTACATGTATATAGATTTATACAGCATACATGTTTTAAAGTCTATTCCTACAACATGCTCAACATAGTTTTTTAGCATGTATCATCACTTTGTAAAAGTAGAATTATTATTTTACATAAGATGGATATTTGTGTGAGTATTGATATTAAAAATGTAAAGGGAGGTAATAAAAAAGAATATTATTTGTAAGCATAGCATTTTGATTATTCTTAAGGCTTATATTATGTGCTTTTAAAATTTTTGTACATGTTTTTTTTTTAATTTTTATCATTTAAAAAAATATTGATGTTTTCAGTCAGTTTATAATATTAAAATCCGTCACCACTCTGTGCTAGGAAATTAGCCCTTTAAGGGCTACTCAACAGCGAAAGTACGACAAAAGCCCCCCCCCTCTCCCCGGACAGAAGCCCCCCCCATCTAAAAATGACAAGATGGACAAAAGCCCCCCATGAAATTTACACATAGGACAAAAGCCCCTGTATTTTTGATGGGGGGGGGCTTTTGTCCTAAGTTTAAATTTTTTTTGGGGGGGGGGGGGGCTTTTGTCCACCTTGTCATTTTTAAATGGGGGGCTTTTGTCCTACGCTCTATCAATATAGATCTATATACTGATAAATGAAATATTTTTAAAACATGTTGCAGACAAATGTTATAAATGGGTATCCTCTCTGTTTAAAAATTATTTTTGACTACTTTAAATCTTATTTTCTTAAAACAAATTTGCATTCGGGCGTATATTGCCCGCCAGTATGCAGTGCTCTTGTTTTCAACACCTCTTATATATTTCTAATAGAAACGATCTCAATACACTCTGGTTATTCACACAGATTTTTTTACTTATTTATATGACCATTTATTTTTCAAAATTAGTTATTGAACTGCTTTGATATTAATTAACAAAAGTGTCATATATGTATTTTGATGAGGGCATTATAGGGACAGTTAAATGACATGTGTTGTATAAACTACAGATGTATTGTTCAATGATAACCTTTTGTTACTTTAGGATGCAAGAGCTATAAAATAATTATTGAAGAATACTGTAAAGTTACATACCTAACCTCACATTAAAACTTCCAATATTTGTCTGCACATTTGAAAACGTTTTATTCTCAAAATTCTTCTATAACTATAATTATGTAACTGTAATATTTTAGACTTTTAGGGTCTTAACAGTGATTGTATGAAATGTTCTTGTAAGATACATGTATATCTCAAAGTAACCATCGCAAAATCAGTAAATATAAAAAATTATGTTAATTCCTGTACGGTGCCATATAGGGGCTATCAGAAATTTTTTATCTATCATGTGCGCACATGACAGCTACAACGTGTGCATGTGATAGCCTCTACGTGTGCATGTGATAGCCTCTACGTGTGCATGTGATAGCCTCTACGTGTGCATGTGATAGCCTCTATGTGTGCATGTGATAGCTACTATGTGTGCATGTGATAGCTGCTATGTGTGCATGTGATAGCTACTACGTGTGCATGTGATAGCTACTATGTGTGCATGTGATAGCTACAACGTGTGCATGTGATAGCCTCTACGTGTGCATGTGATAGCCTCTACGTGTGCATGTGATAGCTACTATGTGTGCATGTGATAGCTACAACGTGTGCATGTGATAGCCTCTATGTGTGCATGTGATAGCTACTATGTGTGCATGTGATAGCTACTACGTGTGCATGTGATAGCTACTATGTGTGCATGTGATAGCTACTACATGTGTATGTGATAGCTACTACGTGTGCATGTGATAGCTACTATGTGTGCATGTGATAGTTACTATGTGTGCATGTGATAGCTACTATGTGTGCATGTGATAGCTACTATGTGTGCATGTGGTAGTTATATGTGTGCCTGTGATAGCTACTACATGTGCACACGATAGCTACTACATGTGCACGCGATAGTTAATACGTTTGCATGCGATAGTTACTATGTGTGCACACGGTAGCTACTACGTGTGCATGCGATAGTTACTTTGTGCTCATTAGATTCTATAAATTCAAGCATAAATTTGCATGCTTTGCTACATTTGAATCCTTGACTTCTTAGTTACACATTGTCAATAAGTGACCAAATTATGTAACACAATTTCATATAATCATTTTAAATATCATTAATTTAATTTATTTATCATACCCCCGAAACGAAGTTTGGGGGGTATATAGGAGTCACCCGGTGGTCGGTCGGTCGCATTTTTCTTGTCCGGAGCATAACTTGAAGACTAATGATTGGAATCCAATATAACTTCATACAATGGTCAAGTACATTAAGAGGAAGTGCAGTGCACAAGAACCCTAACTCTATCTTGACTAATTACAGAGTTATTGCCCTTTGTTACTTTTCCTTGTCCGGAGCATAACTTGAAAACTACTGGTTGGAATTCAAAACAACTTCATACAATTGTCAAACACAATAAGGGGAAGTGCAGTGCACAAGAACCATAACTCTTTAACTCTATCTAAAGTTGTTACAGAGTTATTGCCCTTTCTTACTTTTCCATTGCTTTCTTTTGTCCGGACCATAACTTGAAGACTAATAGTTGGAATTCAATATAACTTTATACAATGGTCAAGCACATTGAGAGGAAGTTTTCCTTGTCTGGACCATAACTTGAAAACTAATGGTTGGAATTTAAAACAATTTCATACAATGGTCAAGCATAATAAGAGGAAGTGCAGTGCACAAGAACCATAACTCCATCTTGACTAATTATAGAGTTATTGCTCTTTGTTACTTTTCCTTGTCTTTCTGGACTTAATACAGAGTAATTCAATAAAACTTCATCAATGGCCAACCACATTGAAAGGAAATGCAACATACAAGAACCACAACTATCTTTAATTGCCTGTGCACAACCATAACTCTACTTCAATTCTTTACAAGGTATTCTGTTACTAGTAACATCCTCATTTCTGAAGCAGTCTTGCAGGGGGAGGGGGGTGGCTATTAATCACATTTAGTGATAGTTCTATTTTATGGACTTTAGATAACTATAAGGCTCCAGTCAAGTGATCATTTCAAAGAAATTGTTTGTTAAACATGCTTTAATTTGAAAATCTTGTGTCACAATGATAAGACTTGAAACATTTGTGTCAGATTGTTTTGTTACAGCTTTTTGTTGTTTTAATTCTGGTATACAATGTCAAAGAGTGTGTAACTATGTGAAAAAAAATAAAGTCAATTTTTAATTCTCTTGTAGATTTCCTTCTATCATCTTTCTGACATTCTGAGACCCAAACAAATTCAGCGCCTTCTGTGCTTTGATTGTTAATGGTCGGTAAGACTCGGTAGCTTAAATTATGACTTTGAAACTTTACATACATATATAACGATAAGTTTTGCCTGCACAGTCCATTTTAAGGCCAAAGTGAATGTGACGTTAAATTCAAATATTTCCTTATTTAGAAAATGTGCAGTATGCCATCAGTAATACAAGGAATATTGGCGCGAAACTGTACTACCGGTGCAAGGATAGAATACAGCCTTTAAAAAAAGTCCCGTCAATATTTCAACGCATTGCTCATTTGGTTCCATATATTGGAAAAGTGGATTCATATACTAGCAACCTATGTTAATATATTGAGGAATTGGTGTCAATCAACATATACATTGATCAAATGGTTTCATATATTGTTAAAACGAATAAATATATTGATAATTCGGTTTTATATAAGGACATCTGGTTCCGTATATTGCTACATTGGTATCATATATTGAAGAACTGGTATCATATAATGTGATTATCAACTTATATATTGCTACTTCGGTGACATACATTGATAAACTGGTTTCATATATTGTAAAAATGAATTAATATATTGATAAATCGGTTTCATATAAGGACATCTGGTTCCATATATTGCTACTTTGGTACCATATATTGAAGAACTGGTACCACATCAGGGCCGGATCAACTTATAAATTGATATTTTGGATCAATACATCGATGAAATGGTTTTACATTATTGTGAAATTGAATAAATATATTGATAATTCGGTTTCACATAAGTGCATCTGGTTCCATACATGACTTACTTGGATCCATATATTGAAGATCATAATTATAATGTGATAATCAACTTATATATTGATACTTTGGTTCAACACATTGATAAAATGGAATCATATATTGTAAAAATGAATTAATATATAGATATTTCGGTTTCATATAAGGAGACCTGGTTCCATACATGGCTACTTTGGTTCCATATAGTGAAAAATTGCTATCATATAACGTGATAATCAACTGATATATTGCTACTCTGGTTCCATACTTTGATTAAATGGTTTCATACCGGTATATTGTAAAAATGAATTAATATATTGATAAATCGGTTTCATATAAGGGCATCTGGTTCCATACATGGCTACTTTGGTATATATTGAAGAATTGGTATCATATATTGATAAAATCAACTTATGTATATTGTAACTGTGGATTGATATAATGGATTCCGGTTAAATAAGAAGGTGTTTTCAAATCATATATAGTCGAAGTGAACTTATATATTATCCAAATGGTTAAATAAATTGAAAAAGAACAATATCAGACAGCAATGGCTTTCCTACGGAAACGTATACTGACCCCCCCTTATATGTGTTGCTATTTAGTTGATGTTTTTATCATTTTATTTGTCGGCACATATTTATAAAATAAATCAATAACGGTCATTAAATAACTGTTAAGAAAAGTAACAGTCTATGTTCAAGGAAATTTATATTTGACATGATATTTATAATTCGTATTTGTTAGATTTATTTAAACCGATACAAATAAAAGTGTGTTTACAAGACTTTAAATATTTCGCACAATAGATAACTCTTCGTGATGATGCAGATTATTAATTCTTATCCGCGCGAGTAGTGTAGTGAGGAGAATTGAAGAAAGTGGAAAAGGTTTTACAGGTATTTTATTCTTTTTTCATTATGTCATAGTTACATCATGTATAAGCAGAATGAAAACTGTAAGACAGATTTTTCAAAACGTTTTTTTAACAATATCTAAAAATATGTATTATGATATCATAAAAATACAATCACGGAAAGGGGTCGTTTTCGAGTTATCTGCCTTTTTTTTTCTTGTCTGTTAAAGGGCAGATAACTTTACCCTTAGTCTCACACACCTCATTTATACAATTAGTAGAGGATAAAGAGACTGACAATGACAATTCTTTAATAATGGGTATTTGAAAAAAATGGCAAAGATAAGGATATTGAAACAAACTACTTTTCACTAATTACTAAAATGTTGTACGGTTGACAGGAAATCAGCTACATAAAAAGCAGAAAAATAAGAGAATATAATTATCTGTTTTTGTAATAAGCAGGTTCTAAAACAAGCTCAGTGATTCCCATTTCTCCTCTTTATATGTTTTTGATACTCTAAAAATATTTCAAATGTCCTGTAGGCTATTTAACATTTATTAAATTTGCCTTTCGGAGATCAACGTAAGTATAATCATGTTATATATATGCATTGATTAATTTAATTTCAATAAATTTCCTTTCAGGCGCCCCTCAACAGTTCAAGATGTCCCATCTGTGACGAGAGGAACAGAGGATATTTGTATATCACGTGGTCACATCCTCTGCAAATTATGTGATAAAACACAAAAATCCAGTGGCAATAATCTGTGATTGTGCCCTTTTCGCCGGACAACCATCCAGAGCATAGGAAATATTCACTGTTAAAATATCAGAAAACAAGACATAATCATCATTCTTAGTTGTATTTTCATTACGATGTTTTTCTTTGTAAACATTCTGTGCAGTGCATTGCTCACTTTTGTATAATTTTTATTGCACTGTTTTCATTTTCAATTTGTGTCGAAAATTTAAAAGAAATTTTACAGCCAGAATAAACTTATAAAGATGAAACGCACCATAACACTTTTATGTGATAACCCTCTGTGTAAAGTTGTTTTTTTTCTTTTTTATCTGGAACAAAACTGAAAAAAGGTACTTGATATATCAAATTGAAACTTCAAAGATTTATTGATCTTTTTAAAGAAAGGAGACTTTTTCAAGAACAATAATTCTTTTATGCATAATTTTGGATTTATCGAACATTGTATTTGTTCATAAAAGTTAACATGTCCCGGCCATGATAATGGCAAGGGAAAATATAGTTTTAACCCTGTCCGTCTTTGTGTGCGTAATTGTGAAGCTTGATGAATTGGTTTATCATTTGCAAGTCCTAAACCCATAGCTTCAAGATAAAATTCACATAAGACAAACGGTCAAAGGTCAACAGTGAGAAAATATTGCCTGACCCTTATCGCTGTCATGTATCAGGGGATTTTAAAATAACTTTGCAACTTGATGATAACCTAGACCTAGACTAGCTCCAATGTAAAGGTCAGACTTAGAGGTCAAAGGTCAGTAGTCAGAACATCGTGTCCGGCCGAAACTGTCATGTAGCGAGAGATTTCGAAACAAATTTGCACAAATCATATTGAGACGGTATGTGACGTGTAAAAGCAATACGTCTACCTCCAAGGTCAAGGTTACACTTAATCTGGGGATTATAAACTTAGCATGAGGAGTCGGTGTGTCATGCGCAAGACCTAGAACCTTTGATCCAATGTAAAAGTCACTCTTAGAGGTCAAAGGTCAGCTGTTAGAAAATCTTGTCCAGCCAATATTCTTGTCATGCATCAATGGATTTTGAAATATATTTTTGTAAATAGTACACATGTGTAGCATGATCAAGGGATTTTGAAAAATGTTAGCGCATTTGTTAAGCATGACGAGATAGTGTGTCAATTGCATGACATAGACCCCTAGGTTCTAGGCCAAAGATCACACCTAAAACTTAAAGGCTAGAAAATCATGTCCAGTCTAAATGCGAGATTTTAAAGTCAGATGGCAAATGTGTTAAGCATTATGAGTCCTTGTTAGCAATTGTGACATTCAATGATTTGACAATACTTTACTTTGTCTTATCATAAATTTGGTATCCTAACATATATAGCGGGGACATCCGTGTCTTTCAGACACATTGCTAGTTTTACTTTGTAATTTATCATGTTTATTTTTTGTCTACAGCTAATAAAGTCAACACGATTTATCAAGAACTAGATATCACTTTTAAGACTCCGATAATTGTTTTGTTCAATCTTTAATTAATTGATACATGAGGATATTTATCCCACAATCAATATAATGAAGTAAATCAGAGTTTATGTTGTTAACAGTATGATTTTTCCTGGTCTAATTACATTAACTGATGATTCAGTGACTTTTATAATATGGGCATAAAGATGCTTTCATTGTACTTTTAATCTTGAGATTGTAATTGTAATAAATACTTTAAATAAATTAACAAATCACAAAAAGAATGTTTAAAAAAGTATGTTAATGTTATTACATGTATATCTAAAATGGATGACATTTTGCTTGACTGGTTGGCTTTTATATCATTATAACACTCTGATATACATAATACTAAGTAGCTTTTTTAGATTTTAGAGTATTTCTTGTAATTTTGTTCCTAGACATTATTTATGTTTTTATTTTTTTACCATTTACAATTAACAAAATGACTTTTAGAGGTATGTATGTCAACATTTTTTAAATCTTGTATTAACGCATGAACGCTAAGTAGACTCCCTTTATACAGAATCAGAAATGGCACATCCTTTCCAACACATTAAACCAATGTCTATGTGTTCTTTAAAAACATGTTCAAAGGTACATACATAACATGTAAAAGTATTGATCAAATATTTTATCGTCTATAACTTTTACTATAAACGTTTGGCAAAAGTCAGTCCCTCTAATCAAGCAGCATGTTATGAAAAGACAATGGAATTGAAAATTTGTGTTTGCAAGTGGTTGCCATTTTGTTTGATCATTACAAATATGCCATTGCTGTTAGTAATTTACATATGTTGTATCTTTTGGTTCGTGTCATGATAACATTATGGCCAAAGAAAAAAGGTTGCCTTAAAAATACTGGAATTAAATTATATAAACAGAAGATTTGAAATGCTTAGTGCAAGAACATGCACTTCATTCTGTTTGCATGATAGAAATTTTGCATAAAATACAGTATTAAAGGTTAATATTAACACAAACTACAACAGAAACAACATACAATCCTGTAATAATTTGTTGCCCTTTCACTATTGTGTGGTATTTTGCACTTACTCTATTGCCGTCTGTGTTTGTTTGTTTGTTTCATTTTACGCCTTTTCCCAACAGTATTTCAGTCATAAAGGCGGGTAGTTTCCTAACCATCGTTCCTGGAGAGTTACACCAGTACTAGACTACCTTCCTCCGCGCTAAACTACCAAAGCATCTCCCGGGGATCGAACCTTGCCGTCTGTGGTTAAGGAGTTGCATGTATTAGAAACTAGGAAAAATTACCCTTAGTCATGATAATTATATGTCATATGTTGCAGTTTGGATAAGAATATCCGTCGCGAGGTTACCCACTATTTGGGCTTGCCGAGTTGCAGGTAATGGGCGGGTATCAAAGAGAGAGATATTTCGATCTGAACCGCAAATACATGTCAGGTGTTTCCGTAAAACTAACATGGGGGTGACAGTTTTCAATGGCGTCATTTCAGCACACTTCAGGAATGACCTCTGGAAATACATAACAAGAATGACATATATGTAAAATGAAATATTTTTCGCAATGATTGAGCGTTTAACAAAGTAATTAAAGGCCCTGTATGCTTCACTACTGCTTTTAGTTTATGTCTTTACCGCTCTTACTTTATTTCTCAAAGTCTTTTATTTTTAGTGTACTTACAGTTTCCAAATAGTTATTTATTTACCAATGGCCTGAACCATCTTTTTGTTCTGTTGTTTTTTTGCAAATTGTGCAGTTATAGTGATTTGGTATTCTGTATGGAAGTCAAAATACTACTTTGTTTACATTTTGAAACCTGTATGACAAATCAGCTCACATTTAGCTCTGCTTTTCTCAAGCAAAAACAATCTAATAGTTTCACAACAATTATTTAAGCATTGTTAAATTCATATGAGCCGCGTCACGACAAAACCAACATAATGGGTTTGCGACCAGCATGGATCCAGACCAGCCCGCGCATTCGCGCAGTCTGATCAGGATCCATGCTGTTCGCTTACAAGTAGAGAAACTGATAGCGAACAGCATGGATCCTGATCAGACTGCGCGGATGCGCAGGCTGGTCTGGATCCATGCTGTTCGCAAACGCACTATGTTGGTTTTGTCATGACGCGGCTCATATATGCCTTTTCTAAAGAAATAAGCATTTATTCTTTTTTTGAGGCATAATGTGCCTTTAAACATACTTGCCAATATTGTAATAAAGGTTAAACCTATACAGCAAATTAGCAAATTGCTACATATCGTAAAAATATATTAACGTATAGTTTACTTATATGGCATGGTCTAACATGAAATAAGTACATATTACATACATATACGTTGTTTTTCTTTCTCACTTCTACATTGGGCATTTTAAGCTCACCTTACTTGTAGGTTGTTAATATGTTGATGACAGTAACTGAACTTAGAGATCATTGATCATACGTTGAGTGAGAACGGTGAAAATTTCTGAACATGCTTAAAATCTTGGTAACTAAAAATAATTTGATCTGAAAAATAGTTAATGTAAAGATCATTAAGTTTTTACTTCAAATTTTATTAACCTGATGCCAATGTATTTGTGTTCGATAGTAGTGCCGCTGCTTTCATTTTCAGTATAAATGAAGGTTTCATTCTTTCTTGCGATGATATATCTAGACTATAATAATAATTTGCCGTTGCACCTAAATTTCGTTACGTCAGTTATTCACAGGCCTGTATATTATTAGTTATAAAAATTTTTGACAGGTTATATGGCCCTATATAAACGATTGTTTGTAAATATAACCCGAGCTGCTAGGCGAGGGACATATTGCAAACAACCATCTATATACAGCCATATAACCTGTCAGAAATATTTATAACGAATTTATAATACAGCAAGCATCTTTTTTAGAGGAATAAAGCGAGATTTCTTTAGGACACAAAATGTACCCTCTAACAGACTATGTTAATCTTTGACCTCTAAGTGTGACCTTAGATGTAGGAACCCATGTTTTGGGCCTGACATATCGTCTTATTATTGTGATTATTTGTGCAAAGAGGTTTTAAAATCCCTTGATCTATGAACAAGTTTTGGACAGGACACAAAATTTAACCTATAACAGATGTAAATCTTTGACCTCTACATGTGACCTTGACATTATGATGATTATTATTATTATTATTATTATTATTATTATTATTATTATTATTATTATTATTACAGTCCGACCCCGGTTATTCGACAACCCTTTATTCGAATACCCGGCATTATCCGAAGTAGATCGGCGGTCCCGTTTTTATCTCTATGTAAATCAATATAAATTCGAAGGTATAATTCGAAATGCATTATCCGAATACCTCCTATTTTTCGAAGTAAAATTTCGGCCCCGATTATACAATTATGAAATATTTTCACACCTATTATTCGAAGTCAGACTAATTGGCCCATATCCACTTACTGGCCGTTCTACTTGTGAAAAATTTTCAACAGTCATGCGTGTTTTTAGACAAACGTGATAATTACGCTTGGGTGTTCTTTTATTACCGAAAATGAAAAATTATGCACCGTTGTTACTGTGAAGATGACAGCGATAATTTTCATAAATACTCCATATGTGAATCTATCAAAATAGCCAAAATATTTATTTTTCTTCTTCATTAATTGTAACGCTACATGAGAGCCTTTACCCTCATCAAAAATACTAGAGTTAAGCTGTAAAAACCGTATTGACAACACGGCCATTATCAAGGCTTTGCACGAAACGAAACAATACATAATGTAGAATAAAATGCAAGTATTTATGTCTTCAATACCAATAATTTTTGTAATGTATCTTTTCTTGAATATTTATCTTTCTCAATTGATTGCAAGGAAACAAGTTTGTTGTAATCGGTAGTTATCCTATGATTTGCCAAAGTGGAGTACGTTTTCGTCTGTCAAAATTTCCGATTTCGATTATTCGAACCCATCGATTATTCGAAGTAAATTTTCAGTCCCCGTCACTTCGAATAAACGGGGTTGGACTGTATTGTAAAGCAGAGACGAAACAGAAAAACAAATAGATGTATATTTGATACTTATAGATTTAACTATTTTTCGACATTATGAATTTTAACTACATATAACGTAAGCAGATTGCTCATGCTTTTGGTGCCCTCCATCCTAGTAGTTGCCCACTGTGAAGTAGGTATATTTTCTATTGGTTCCGACTGTAAATCAAAGTGCTGAATGCACAGAATGCGACGGACATGCAACTGGAGAGACGTAAAGGTTGTTATTTTTAGAAAGAAAAAAAACACAAAAGATATAACAGAGACAATTTGTTCCATACAAGTTCTATTTCTTGGGCTGTTATTCGGTTGAGGACACTTGCTCGATTGTAGCCGACGAAATACCATGTGTAAATGGCATAGCTCTGAACGCGCATGAGGGCGCGTCCGTCGCAAAAATTGTGCTGAAAAGCCTGCATAAAAGGGCCGGGCCCGAGGTTCGCCAGCATTCTTTACCATTATTCACAGTTAAAGGCTGGTAATAAACTGTGTGCCAACGGCCAGAGCTAAAGATTGTGTTCTTCCATAAATAGAAGAACGTCCTGTTTAGTTAATATATTAAATGAGTGGAAATGTATTAAACATAAATTTGCTGAGGTTAGCGTCATAATGAGTTTCTCAGGATTTTTACCTTCTTCAGACTACGCTTTTTGAACATTTGTAAATCATATACCATTGAAGGTCTTTCTGCTAACTGGGATCAAATACCAGTATTTATCTATAGCAAGGCGGCCAAAATTGCATGATGACCTTAATCTTGCCATACTGGCCTTGAAATACCCTAGATTCTGTTACTATATATAGTAACATAGGTATTTATGGGTCTTTATTGCGAAGAAAAATGAAATGAAAATATGTATCAGCATAAAATGTATTTTAAAATATGAAAATTTAAACAAAAAGTTTATGTTTGTCTGTGGTGACGCTTTTCTTTGACTGTCTGTCTAAAAATTTTCTTTTCATTCAAAGTACGGTACAAAGAGCATTGATGCAAAGCATCAAAGGACGTCCATGCAAGAAATGCAGCAAGTGAAGATGAACTAGTAGACATCTGATGACCAGATATTCTTATAAACTTTTCAATGGTTAATTGGTTTTTACCAAATTGTTGGAAAGATATTGTTCATCGGCATGCTAGAGATAAGAATATTATTTTTTCCCCTCAGGATCTTGAAATTCTATCAATATTAACGATAATATCCAAAATATACAGGTCTATAATATCCAAAGTGCAATTAGTTGTATGAATATGTTTCATTTTTCATATTTCATTTCCTGCAAAATTCTCCAGTTCGTTATTTATAACCATAGCGCTTCACGAATGACCGTTTCGTTAAACTAAAACTACTTCTATAAATAGATTTTCGGACTTTCACAATGTTAAGGTCATCATTCTATTTATAGTTACAGCAATACACAATAACCCACTGTGTGTACTACAAAATGATTAATAAAACAAAACCGAAGAGCGCGATTAATTGACGGATAAGATAATTTCATTTGAATATGTTAGCATTGCGAACTCCAGTTCGCTATTCATTGTTCGCGACATTACATTTTGATAATAATCAAATATCCTCATACCAATCGGAATGATCGGCTATTATAACCGACGAAAAGGCCCGAGAAGTTGCTGCCGCCCTTTCACAAAATTCTGATTTCATTCCATAAGGGGCGCCAACAATTATTATTAAACTGTCGAGTAACTTTTTGATATTGATACATATGAGACTGAAAAATGCAATTACCTTCGCTGTTTGCTACAAAAATAATAATAACCAGCAAAAGGCAAATGGCGTAGAACTAGTAAAATAAAATAAAAATTCCAAAGACCCATTTGTTAGTGTTCATTACTGCTGTGTCGTTCTTGGCCAATTAGATTTTTTAAATGCTTACTATGTAGTAAGAGTGCATATCTTTTGCCCCTAATAGTATCTCATTTTCAGTATAATATATAAGCAATGGTTTTTTATCCTTAGCCTTATTAATAAAGTCAAGTATTTTTTCATGAAGTGTATGCAGGAATATAAGCCGGAGTCACATTGAATTAAGGCTTATTTACCTCTATCTGTTAAATAATGACCCAACCACGCGTTAAAAAATTGGCCCCGTCTGAAACTGATAAACTATTCACAAAGACAAATATGGCGGCATTTTAATTAATCCCGTGTGCGCTAGATACTGTGCCATGCGCACGAGTTACTAAGTCATGCACACGAGATAATTAAGTCGTGCACGACATAATAACTCGTGCGCACAAATATGAACGAGCGACATTGCACACTATTCCAGCCTCGTAATCCATTCCGAAAAGGCATTTTGAACTGTTTTTGAGTATACTGTTTATACACTGGTAGAGAGCTGTTCCAACGGCACTACGGGTTTCAAACCGGCGACTACCAATGCAAGATATGATGTATGAATTTAAATAAAAGTCACAATGAGGGAGGTCAAAACTACAGGCGGGATGTAGCAAAACCTAAATTCTCTGCTTCTCATACTAAGCTTAAACCAAGGCTGGCCGGTGCGCAGGTGCATTACCATGGAGTAATCTGATCTTGCACACCCGGACCTTGGTTTTAAACGACAAGCAGCGAGTACATGGACTCGTGAAAATATTCCAGTGGCACCTCCACTCTCAGACACAGCGACATGAACCATTATTCAATCACTGTACAGAACTCGTTTAATGCCCCTGCTGAACGATCACCCTTTTTTTAAAGCTGCCGCCTCCAGCTGAGCAAAATATTTCAAGAAAATCAATATTGTAGACAGGACTGATTTTAAGAAAATATGAATGCTAGAGGCATTTTATAGTACAAGTAATATCTTGAGAGTTTTAACCTAATATGGGTATGCTGAAGACGATGAGGGTGGATACCAAGAAAATAAAATTGACCTTGATCTTCAAAAGGTCAATTCAAAATGGCCGCTTAAAAATACTAAAATAGGTCATTATAACTATGATACAATATGATGCAATTAATTATTCTTGTCAAAATCAAATGATTATTCAATATGATCAGATTTTAATTAGATTAGCCACCAAATATAACGATAATAAGCCCAATGGCTCAATAAACAGTAAAATACAGTACTGTTTTACTAGCGCGTTAAGGTATAAGACTAAGATTGAAAAAATAATTACTTTTTATGTTTTGTTTACTTGACTTATATTTTTTAAACAATAAACTTAGTTTCAAATCCTTCTTTATAAATATTACCAAAGAATGAATATTTCATAATAACAAATTAATATTTCGTAACTACGAAATAATATTTCGTAATAACGAATTTATATTTCGTAATTACGAAATAATATTTCGTAATAAGGAATCAATATTTCGTAATTAAGATTTTATATTTCGTTAAAACGAAATAATATTTCTTATTGGGAATTACTATCTCGTAAAAACGATTTCAAGTAGAAAGTGTGGAAAATGTCACTTAAGGTGTTCCGTAATTTTCAACATTATTTGTAGCTATGATTTTTTTTAAGATGTTCATTTTGTTTTCATTTATTTTGCACTTATTAAAGTATTTATGGTTTAAAATTAATATTTAATTTAATTATTTTGAAATGTCAAAAAATGTCATTTCAATGCCATAAACACAACACAAACCGAGACAAAGGTGTTTTAAAATATGTACTGCAACGACCCCACCCCTACCCCCAACCCCGACGCCCCCCCCCCCCAAAAAAAAAAAACAACAAAAAAAACAGTAGGTCTTAAAAAGGGAAACAGTGAATCGAACCATAGACCTCTCACACATCAGTCAATCACTTAACTGGCAATGCTACTGCGGTAGTAACGATAACGTTTACATTTTTTAGCAAATATGACTTCCACTAAACATTAGTTTTATAGTTTACTATACTCGTGGGAATACTGTTTTTAAAGCCCACTCGATGAAATAAAATTTCATCTTACAAATAAAACAAACAAATATCCTCTATTAATTCTCGTAAACTTTACTAACGAAATCGAAGTGGAATCTTATATTTCAATGAGTGCTGTAATGTATTCATAATTGACAGGTCAATAAAATAAGATTACAAAATAAGCAATTAGGCTGTGTATACAAACAAATAAAATAGTGTTGTTCCAACATGCAAAAGCGGGATTAAGTATGCGCAAAATCACCACAAAATCTTTTTAAAGGCGACATGTGACACATTATGAAATTTATATATAAAATAAAAGATACCAAGGCTTTTCTCTAGAAACTATTAACTAAAGACATAATAATAACATAATTGCACGTATTAAAAAAAATGAATTAAGGCAGTACAAAATTTTAAGAATATGTTTATCCTACTGAAAACATTATCAGGATCAAAAACTCCTGTTGTAACCCAAATATCTACGACATTATGGCTCTATCTCAATCTATGAAAGTTGTTTTCTGCCTCAGGTTTATATATAATCAAAGTGCTGCAGCACTGAATGCGACGGACATGCAACCGGAGAGACATTAAGGCTTTTTTTTTAGAAAAAAAAACAAACAAAAATAAAACACAAAATATATAACAGAGATTTTTAGAGCAATATATTTTGTGTCCCAATCTGATATAATTCAGACTTTCTACTTTCAAGCATTTAAATACAGAATGAAATTTATGCCTAAAAACTCTGGTCAAACTTGCAAATCAGTGTCCTTATCGATTTATTCCAAGAAATGATATGTAAATAGAAAAAAAACTGTCAACGAAATATTTCTAAAATAAAACCATGCAAATAAACTTCAAGCATAATATATTATACATGTGAGAATGTTATTTAGAATTGCTTCGTGTTATAACATAGTGGGCATATAGACAATAAAATATAAGTCATTTGTATTTTTATTTCTCTTGGATATGTCTCATTAAAAATATTTTTGGTATTTTTTAAGATTTTTTTTATTTACAAGGGCCAGCTAGAGCACATCGTTTTTATTTTAATTTAAATGTCACTTAAGCACTACGGTGTTTAGTTGTCTTTTCATTTTCACACTAAATTCCATTTTCAACTTGTTTGCTTCTTACAATTGTATAGAATTTCTAAAAGTATTGCATGTAAACAAAGTAAGTATCCGCTGGTTTATTACATGCACTAATCGCCTGTCCGAAAATCAGCACAGGTGCAGCAGAATCTATTTTTAGAATAGCGAAGGTTAACTCATATCGTGACCTAGAAAAATATGTAAACAAACCACAAGACTGATATTATAACTTCCTTCATGAAAGACTACATGGTGGTAAAGTGTTGAAAAACCCTCTTGTTACATGCATTTTCAAAAATAGATATTTAAACTAACCATTGTACTGTATCTAATTTATTAATAACTGCTGAATATTCAGCTAAACCCGCGGTATGAGTCACGAAAATAGTTCTTCTTTTATTAATGCGCGAGTTATTCTAGAGTCACGAAAAACTTTTGATTTGTTAATTATAATGTTTTGTATAATGTAGAAATATTTATTTCCTACTAATAATGTCTTGGAACTCAGAGGTTACACCTTTATTGTAGTATAATTTGCTGTCCTACTTTTTCGACAGCGGTAAATCGTTTCGGCAGTAATTTGCATATTGCGCAATAATACTACGAGACTACAACGTTTTTATCAATAATATTCGTTTATATTTTAACTTGGATAACTTAATTTGAAATTGAAAAGGCTAAATATGGAAGATTTTAAGATATCCAGACAAAGTATGGAAGTTTTGAAGGATAAAATTCATGTACTATTTCTTGGGCTGTTAATCGGTTTAGGACACATTGAGCGATTGTAGCCAACGAATTCCCATGTGTAGATGACTTAGCTCTGAACGCGCCTGAGGGCGCGTCCGTCGCAAAAATGTGTCAATTGAGTGTTGAGCAAACTAGGTAAAAAATAGCCAACTTACAAATTTTTACAAATCCTACTCTTTAAATGGTTACAACAACATTTCTGTCCCATTAATTTATAAAATGTGTAACTTGCTGAAATATTGAAATTAATTAAGAGCCGTTTTTCAGCACATTGTGAACATTACACATGTATGCTGCATGTAAGTTTTTTTGTGTGTGGTTTTGTTTGTATTTGTTGTTTTCTGCTGAAAATAATGTCTGCATAATTCATTTTTTAGATTCAATTATAACTGCATTAAGGTATACGATGGATAAAAAGTCATCTTAAACTTAGAAGTGTATACTTCATCACATTCTTAACAAAAATTACAGAAAACACCAAATGTTTACCATCTTGTTTAAAAATAAGTGACTATTTAATTTGAAATTTAAAGTTAAAGTTAAAAACAACAACAACAATAACAACGCCATATTTTCATCGAGTCATAAATTGTCTGAAACCGGGAGATTACTATTTGTGCTTGCTTTACCATGGCAGCTCTCGAAAATTTTGGAATTCAGTCACGGTTTTGAGAAAATTCTACAAGAAGATCACATCATTTGATATACATTAGAATTCCGGGTACCCTCCAATAAATCCAGGATATCTTAAAGTAACAGCAAAGTTATCTATAAAAATATTACTTGTAATAAATCGAGTAATATTTACTCTGACCATATATAAAAGTCACGTGGGTTGGCTACATAGTAGAGGTGTTAAAATATAATTGTAATACACCCTTTGTTAGCCATTGAAATAGTATTTAATGTATAAAGGACTTTCAAAAATGGTTATTATTCAGAGCGGGCGCTATGGTGCAGTGGTAACACTGTCTGCCTACAAATCAAGGGGTCGTGAGTTCGATCCCCCGCTACTCCACCGAACGAATAAATGACTACAAGACTGACAAAACCAGGACATTGACACAGAATGACGGCAACCATAGTATACAAGAGAAGACCTTAACGGAACAGGAAACAAGTACCGAAAGTACAAGACCGAAGACGACGACCGATAACAGAAGGAAGAACGGAGACAACAACTGACAGGGGATAACAGAAAAACTGACAACAAGCGAACGGAGACGAGGACCGATAACAGAAGGACAGAGACGAAGACTGAAAACAGAAGAAGAGAGACATGGACCGTGACCACAAGAACTGAAACAGAGACGTCGACCAATAACAGAAGAACAGAGACAGGGACCGATAACAGAAAAACTGACAACAAGCGAACAGAGACGAGAGAAGAAGAGAGACATGGACCGTGAACACAAGAACTGACAACAAGCGAACAGAGACGTCGACCGATAACAGAAGAACAGAGACAGGGACTGATAACAGAAAAACTGACAACAAGCGAACAGAGACGAGAACCGATAACAGCAGACCTGACACGAGGACCGATAACAGAAGAACAGAGACAGTGACCGATAATAGAAGAACTGACAACAAGACAACGGAGAGAGGATTGATAACAGAAAAAAAGAAACGAGGACCAATAACAGAAGAATTGACAACAAGAAAACGGAAACAAGGACTGATTACAGAAGAATAGATTTGGGAACCGATGATACATGAACGGACAAGAACGAAGGCAGAGAACATCTGACAACAAAAGAACTGAGACCAGGACCGATAACAGAAGAACAAACACGAGAACTGATAACAGAAGAACAAAGACGACGACCGTAAACAGAGACGTGAACCGATAACAGAACATCTGACAACAAAAGAACTGAGACCAGGACCGATAACAGAAGAACGAAGACGACGACCGATAACAAAAAACGAGCATCAAAACCCAAGAGTACTCAGAGAAAGGTGCCTTTAATTAATGTATATTTTGTATGCACATGTTTAACCTCCTCACACATACGCAGTAGGAATCTGAGTAGTCACGTTATATGCTTGCATAGAGTGCCAGATAAAATACATGAAAGCCCTATATCAAGCAGATAGGGCAGGGAAGAGTGAAGTGTTCGCTGCGTAAACCCTAAATACAGGTCTCTTATGTTTAAATGCCTTAAAATTTTCAGTACTATCTTTAATATTACTTCTATATTAGTATTATATTGGCCTATAGAAAAATGTCCACCATCTTGGATTATTCGGCCATATTGGATTGTTTTGTTTTTTTAATTCTGGTTGGTGTCTAATTTGTTTTTACCTAAACATGCTTTGTGACAAATTTCAGGCTTTTCCTTTCCTTAAAAGTTTTATTTGATATATCATCCATTTGATATATCATCCATTTCATGTTAAAGAAATTTGGCGCCCATTTTAGTGGTCATTTCAAATGGCCATTTCAATGGTCAAGATCAAGTTTTTCAATTTGGTATCCACTTTTACCGGATTCAGCATACCTTAAATAGGTTAAATACACCAATATACCACTTGTACTACAAAATACCTCTAGCATCTTATAGGGAGCCAAATTCTCAAAATCAGTCCTGTCTATTGAGGAAAAATTACTAACATTTTAAGAAAGGTAAAAACATTCACGATCCAAGTAAAATTTTACATGTTATGTGTGGTTTAAGATTGATTTTGCAGTATTTAATCACCATATTTCTACGTTACTAACGCAGTAAGGGCTATTTTTGCAATTGTAGACATTTTTTTGATATTTTCTTGAATATTAAGTGCCGGTTGCAACATGTAAATTACTTTATTTGTCCACCTCAAAATATTTTACTTTTAAATACATTTTCAAAATGTTCATAAAAATTAATATGAATCTGGAGGCGTGCTGCTTTAACTTACATTTTGTTACTGAGTGCTAATGTCTTTTTCAGAAGAAGCGGCATCTAGCTGCCAAGAGTGGGTACATCTTAAACACTGACTTCTCCATAAACAAAAGCTCGATTCGTTTTTATTTCTGACGCGCATTTACTCAATAACCCACAAATTTTGCATTTAGCTCTTTGCTCCACTCAATGCAACCCAGCCTTGTATTTAAATGACATGCTAAACTTTTATTTCACGTGCAAATCGTGCGAAAATAGACTGTTGGTTTGAAAAGTCAATAATCTTTCCAACAGTAAATTTTACATGTACTATTATGGAACGCCATAGCTGTCTCATGGTGTTACATTTCGTTTTTTTCCCGTAAAAGCGTCTTATTATGTATTATAGTAGTGTTGGCTTGCCAACGTTTTATGAGAACCTGTCTTAACGAAGTCTTATTAGGTCAAATATTCATGTTATCTTGTCAAAACGTGGTGCTGACATGTCCAAACACTGTCTTATTATTTCAAAACGTCATGTTATCATGTTCAAATCCGGTGTTAACATGCCTAATGGAAGTCTTAATATGTCTAACATGCACACCATCTTTTCGAATTAAGATTTCAACATGTCTAAACACAGCCTTGTTTAAATGTGGTGATGAATTGTCTGGAAATTGTCTTATTATGTGAATCAGTAGTTTTGTCTTGTCGGAACTTGGTGGTATCTTGTCCAAATGTGATCCTGGTTTGTAATGACACTGTTGTATTATGTTATACTGTCGTTTTATCTTGTCTAAATGTGGTATTGACTTGTCTAAACACTGTCACATTTTGTCAGACTGCAATGTAATTGTGTTCAAATTCGGCGTTATCTTGCCTATAGAATGTCTTTCATGTCAAAATAGCATGCTGTATTGTCCAACTGTGGTGGTAAATTGTCTAGAAATTGTCTAATTTTGTGAAACAGTAGTGTTATCTTGTCGGAACTTGGTGCCAACTTGTCAAACTCTTGTCTTATAATGTCGGCTAGTAGTGATATCTTGTTCAACTGTTATATTGACTTGTCTGGATATTGTCCTGTTTTGTCAAACTGTTATGTTGCTTTGTATGAGGCAGTGTTATTCTGTCACAATACAGTGGCGTTGACTTGCCAATTTATTAAGTTAACTTGTCTTATTACCGTCCCATTATGTCAGATAATCGTGTAATCCTGTCTAGATGCGATGTTGTCCAAATTTAGTATCACGTGACCAGAGCCCGCGCAGAGCGTGAAAAGATAGAGCAAAAAAGATAACGGGACAGTGTAACAAAATCAGACAGCGCTTTCTTAAGACAGAATTAAATATGAACAAAATAACACAATTACTAGACATAATAAGACTATTTTTGTTTTTTACAGGAAAACATCAAATTTTGACAATATAGCACTTCTGTTTCACATTATAGGAAAGGGTTTCGACAAGTCAATACCACATTTCGACAAGATACCGTAATTTTTTGACTTTATAAAACTGGGTTTTAACAAGTCAAAAACGCTTTTCGACAAAATAGCATACAGTTTATAACAATAAGGCATGATTTAGTCCAGTCAACACCCCATTTCGGCAGCATAATGCGAATATTTGATATAATATAACAATTAATGTATATTTTGCATGCACATGTTTAACCTCCTCACACATACGCAGTAGGAATCTGAGTAGTCACGTTGTATGCTTGCATAGAGTGCCAGATAAAATACATGAAAGCCCTATATCAAGCAGATAGGGCAGGGAAGAGTGAAGTGTTCGCTGCGTAAACCCTAAATACAGGTCTCTTATGTTTAAATGCCTTAAAATTTTCAGTACTATCTTTAATATTACTTCTATATTAGTATTAAATTGGCCTATAGAAAAATGTCCACTATCTTGGATTATTCGGCCATATTGGATTGTTTTGTTTTTTTAATTCTGGTTGGTGTCTAATTTGTTTTTACCTTAACATGCTTTGTGACAAATTTCAGGCTTTTCCTTTCCTTAAAAGTTTTATTTGATATATCATCCATTTGATATATCATCCATTTCATGTTAAAGAAATTTGGCGCCCATTTTAGTGGTCATTTCAAATGGCCATTTCAATGGTCAAGATCAAGTTTTTCAATTTGGTATCCACTTTTACCGGATTCAGCATACCTTAAATAGGTTAAATACACCAAGATACCACTTGTACTACAAAATACCTCTAGCATCTTATAGGGAGCCAAATTCTCAAAATCAGTCCTGTCTATTGAGGAAAAATTACTAACATTTTAAGAAAGGTAAAAACATTCACGATCCCAGTAAAATTTTACATGTTATGTGTGGTTTAAGATTGATTTTGCAGTATTTAATCACCATATTTCTACGTTACTAACGCAGTAAGGGCTATTTTTGCAATTGTAGACATTTTTTTGATATTTTCTTGAATATTAAGTGCCGGTTGCAACATGTAAATTACTTTATTTGTCCACCTCAAAATATTTTACTTTTAAATAAATTTTCAAAATGTTCATAAAAATTAATATGAATCTGGAGGCGTGCTGCTTTAACTTACATTTTGTTACTGAGTGCTAAAGTCTTTTTCAGAAGAAGCGGCATCTAGCTGCCAAGAGTGGGTACATCTTAAACACTGACTTCTCCATAAACAAAAGCTCGATTCGTTTTTATTTCTGACACGCATTTACTCAATAACCCACAAATTTTGCATTTAGCTCTTTGCTCCACTCAATGCAACCCAGCCTTGTATTTAAATGACATGCTTAACTTTTATTTCACGTGCAAATCGTGCGAAAATAGACTGTTGGTTTGAAAAGTCAATAATCTTTCCAACAGTATATTTTACATGTACTATTATGGAACGCCATAGCTGTCTCATGGTGTTACATTTCGTTTTTTTTCCCGTAAAAGCGTCTTATTATGTATTATAGTAGTGTTGGCTTGCCAACGTTTTATGAGAACCTGTCTTAACGAAGTCTTATTAGGTCAAATATTCATGTTATCTTGTCAAAACGTGGTGCTGACATGTCCAAACACTGTCTTATTATTTCAAAACGTCATGTTATCATGTTCAAATCCGGTGTTAACATGCCTAATGGAAGTCTTAATACGTCTAACATACACGCCATCTTTTCGAATTAGGATTTCAACATGTCTAAACACAGCCTTGTTCAAATGTGGTGATGAATTGTCTGGAAATTGTCTTATTATGTGAATCAGTAGTTTTGTCTTGTCGGAACTTGGTGGTATCTTGTCCAAATGTGATCCTGGTTTGTAATGACACTGTTGTATTATGTTATACTGTCGTTTTATCTTGTCTAAATGTGGTATTGACTTGTCTAAACACTGTCACATTTTGTCATACTGCCATGTCATTGTGTTCAAATATAGCGTTATTTTGCCTAGAAAATGTCTTTCTTGTCAAAAGGGCATGATGTCTTGCCCAAATACGGTACTAAATTGTCTAGAAATTGTTTATGCGAAACAGTAGTGTTATCTTAGTGCAAACTTGTAAATGTCAAACTCATGTCTTATTATGTCGATATGTAGTGACATCTTGTTCAACCTTTATATTGACTTGTCTGAATAATATCCTGTTTTGTCAAACTGTTATGTTGCTTTGTATGAGGCAGTGTTATTCTGTCACAATACAGTGGCGTTGACTTGCCAATTTATTAAGTTAACTTGTCTTATTACCGTCCCATTATGTCAGATAATCGTGTAATCCTGTCTAGATGCGATGTTGTCCAAATTTAGTATCACGTGACCAGAGCCCGCGCAGAGCGTGAAAAGATAGAGCAAAAAAGATAACGGGACAGTGTAACAAAATCAGACAGCGCTTTCTTAAGACAGAATTAAATATGAACAAAATAACACAATTACTAGACATAATAAGACTATTTTTGTTTTTTACAGGAAAACATCAAATTTTGACAATATAGCACTTCTGTTTCACATTATAGGAAAGGGTTTCGACAAGTCAATACCACATTTCGACAAGATACCGTAATTTTTTGACTTTATAAAACTGGGTTTTAACAAGTCAAAAACGCTTTTCGACAAAATAGCATACAGTTTATAACAATAAGGCATGATTTAGTCCAGTCAACACCCCATTTCGGCAGCATAATGCGAATATTTGATATAATATAACAATTCAGCAGTGTACGTTGGCTAATTAACACTAATGTTTCACACAATAAGACAATGTTAAGGCATTTAAACACTGGGTTTTTTTGGACAAAATAACATAGCAGTTTGATAAAATAAAGCAGTGCTTTGACAAATCAACACCAAATTTCGACAAGAGAATACTACTGTTTCAAATGGTCAGACAGTCTTTTGACAAAACAGCTCCACAATTTGACCAAATAGCGCGACTATAGTTAACACAATATGACACATTTGAGACAAGCCAAAACGACATTTTGACATGATAACACTACTGTTTGAAATAATTAAACAATGTTTAGACAAGTCAATAGATAAAATTACTGTCACGCATAATAAGGCAATGTTTAGACCTATCGACAAAATACTTTGGCAACACAACACTAATATTTTGACATAATAAGACGCATTCTAGGCAAAATAAAAAGAGATTTAACAACATCAGGCAGCTATGGCGTTCCATATATACTTTCGCGTGCAATGAGTTGTTATTATGTCACTAGTATTGGTTATATAATGAGAAATACACCATACAAGCGCTAGGTGTTCATTGGTTCAAAGCGTGAAATATTTTAGATTTTGGTAGAAATAAAATCACTATATAATTATTATTATTATTATTATTATTATTATTATTATTATTATTATTATTATTATTATTAAGCAATTTGCATATTCAAAACAAAAGAAAAAATAACTAATTTTCGGTTTGTTGAATCGTATTGTTTTTTCTCATTCTTTTCAATATACAGTCACAGTCACCGTAATACGGAAGCGTCCTGGTGCCAATTTAACATGTTCTATAAAAAAAAGATAACTCCTACTAGGACTTTGTAACTCCTACGTAGGAGATAAAAAAAAGCCTAATTAGGAGTTTATAACTCCTACGTAGGACTTTAAAACTCCTAATTAGGTTTTTATATCTCCTACGTCGGAGTTATAAAGTCCTACGTAGGACTAATAAAGTTAAAAAAGCCTAATTAGGAGTTACTAAGTCCTACGTAGGAGTTAAAAAGTCCTACGTAGAAGTTAAAAATTCCTACGTATGCGTTTTAAACTCCTAATTAGGCTTTTTTATCTCCTTCGTAGGACTAATAAAGTCCTACGTAGGAGTAACAAAGTCCTACGTAGGAGTTTAAAAGTCCTACGTAGGACTTAAAAAGTCCTACGTAGGACTTGTAGGAGTTATAAACTCCTAATTAGGCTTTTTTATCTCCTACGTAGGAGTTATCATTTTTTTATAGAACATGTTAATTGGCACCAGGACGCTTCAATAATAACGAATCAATATTTCGTAATTAAGATTTTATATTTCGTTAAAACGAAATAAAATTTCTAATTGGGAAAACGAATTTTCATCTCGTAAAAACGAATTCAATTCCGGGAGAAAGTGTGGTAATTGTCACTTCAGGTGTTCCGTAATTTTCAAAATTATTTGTAGCAATCATTTTTTTTTAAGTTCATTTTGTTTTCATATATTTTGCACTTATTATGGTATTTATGGTTGAAAATTAATATTGAAAGATTATTTTGAAATGTCAAAAATACCATTCCAATGCCATAAACACAGCACAAACCGAGACTTGATTGATTGAAGTTAAATCTTAATGAGGGTCCATCCAAAAGAAAATTGGTTTGTTTGTTGTGTCAAATGTAATTTTATTTCATCTCGTGAACTTCAAAAACAGTATTCTCACTCGTGGCTACGCCACTCGTGGGAATACTGTTTTTAAAACCCACTCGATGAAATAAAATTTCATCTTACACACAAACAAACAAATATCCTCTATATTCTCCATATTAATTCAAACGAAATCGAAGTGGAATGTAATATTTCAATGAATGCTGTATTGTATTCATAATTGACAGGTAAATAAAATAAGACAAAATAAGCAATTAGGCTGCGTATACAAACAAATAAAATATTGTTGTTCTAACACGCAAAAGCGGGATTACGTATGCGCAAAATCACCACAAAATCTTTTTAAAGGCGACATGTGACACATAATTAATTTATCTATAAAATAAAAGATACCACCTTTATTAAGCCTTTTTTCCAGAAACTAACTAAAGACATAATAATTACATAATTGCACGTATTTAAAAAAAATGAAATAAGGCAGTACACAATTTTAAGAATATAAGCTTGTTTATCAGAACAGAACAGAACAGATACTTTATTTTTGACTTGTACAATTATACATCGTCATACATAAATAAACAATGTTACAATACATACTAACATAAATCACAAGATCGGATCTAAACATGTCTCTTTCATATCAATATAGAGGATGAATTATTAATATATTAAGTTATCCTTCTTAAAACATTATCAGGATCAAAAACTT
Organism: Ruditapes philippinarum; assembly: GCF_026571515.1. NCBI lineage: Eukaryota > Metazoa > Mollusca > Bivalvia > Venerida > Veneridae > Ruditapes > Ruditapes philippinarum. The sequence continues at coordinate 115,451 of NW_026857225.1, forward strand.
TTTGTAACCCAAATATCTACGACATTATGGCTCTATCTCAATCTATGAAAGTTGTTTTCTGTCTATATTCTGTACCCCAGGGTTATGTATAAAAATGTGTTAATTGAGTGTTGAGCAAACTAGGTAAAAAATATCCAACTTACAATTTACAATCATACTTTTTAAATGGTTACAACAACGTTTCTGTCCCATTCTTTTATAAAATGTGTCACTTGCTGAAATACAGAACAGATCTCTTTATTTCTTTCCCAGGGTACATGGCAATACAACATGGGGATATACTATAACAGATACAATATGATAAACAAACTTCCGATAGTACTTTATCAGCTGATGAATAGTGTTTTAATTCAAAAAATAGTATGAAGATTCAGTAACATTTATAGATAATAATGTTAATTGGGGGGGATCCTTCAATAAAGATTTAATATGCACATTATTCATCTGATGATATAGTTCTTATCAATATAAGTATTTAAAAAAAGCAAAAAAAAAAAACAACTAAACTTTTTTTTATTGACATATCATGGAAAAGAAACCTTAATATTAATGTGTTCAAATCATTACTATGTTATTGTATGTTAAAACAAGAAAAAAGAAAAGAAAAAAGAAATGACCAATAGCACACTAGAGTGTTTTCATTAACATTTTTTTTTTTAATTTTAAGCTAGTTATCCTTTGAAAAAAACATCAAAAAAAAAACCACGTCAATGTACAGTAATACATAAACACATATATATGATTAAATATATTTGCTACCCACGAGTGCTTTGCGCAAATATATATTTTCTATGAACTGTTAAGATCAACTAAAAGATTTCTAGGAAAAAAAATGTAGTTTCTTTAAGTAGGGAGAGTTTGTGGGCTATTCACGTAAAAATCGTGGACTTAATACATGTAATTTTACAACGAAAAAGAATGTCATTCATAAGTTTGTGTAATATTTACATGGATTTATTACAAAGGTAAAGTTCTTTTGTCGGAAAACGGTAGCTATTATAAATGTATACACAATGTCTAAGTGCTGTAATATGATAACACGTTCATTTAGAAAAAAAAAATAAAAAGAAGAAAGAAAAATGTTGAAATGTTGAAATTAATAAAGAGCCGTTTTTCAGCACATAGTGAACATTACACATGTATGCTGCATGTAAGCTTTTTGTGTGTTGTTTTGTTTGTATTTGTTGTTTTCTGCCGAAAATAATATCTGCATAATTCGTTTTTTAGATTCAATTATAACTGCATTAATTAATGTATACGAAGGATAATCGATAATATTAAAAAGTCGTCTTAAACTTAGAAGTGTATACTTTATCACATTCTTAACAAAATTACCGAAAACAACAAATGTTTACCATCTTATTTAGAAATAAGTGACGATTTAATTTGAAATTTAAAGTTAAAGTTAAAAACAACAACAACAATAACAACACCATATTTCCATCGAGTCATTAAATGTCTGAAACCTGGAGATTGCTACGTGTGCTTGCTACACCATTGCAGCTCTCGAAAATTTTGGAATTCAGTCTCGGTTTTGGGAAAATTCTACAAGAAGATTATCACATCATTTGATAGACATTACAATTCCGGGTACCCTCCAATAAATTACCAGGATATCTTAAAGTAACAGCAATGTTATCTATAAAAATATTACTTAAATCGAGTAATATTTTCTTTGACCATATATAAAAGTCACGTGGGTTGGCTACATAGTAGAGGTGTTAAAATATAATTGTAATACACCCTTTGTTAGCCATTGAAATAGTATTTAATGTATAAAGGACTTTCAAAAATGGTTATTATTCAGAGCGGGCGCTATGGTGCAGTGGTAACACTGTCTGCCTACAAATCAAGGGGTCGTGAGTTCGATCCCCCGCTACTCCACTGAACGAATAAAATGACTACAAGACTGACAAAACCAGAACATCGACACAGCATGACGGCAACGATAGATACAAGAGAAGACCTTAACGGAACAGGAAACAAGTACCGAAAGTACAAGACCGAAGATGACGACCGATAACAGAAGGACGAAGACAAGAACTGACAACAGGCGAACAGAGAGAGGGACCGATAATAGAAGAACTGACAACAAAACAATGGAGACAAGGATTAACAACAGAAAATAGAGACTAGGACCGATCACAGAAGCACCAAGACTGATTACAGAAAAATAGAGACGAGAACCGATGACAGAAGAACTGCCATGCCAACAAACGAACAAAAAAGTCAACGATAACAGGAGAACAGAGACAGGCACTGATTACAGAAGAACTGACAACAAGACAAGGATTAATAACAGAACAATAGACACTAGGACCGATAACAGAATGATGATGAAATTCCATATATTTTAATGTGCTTTATACGTAGTTATATATAGAATATACATGTACATGTTCTAATATGTTTTATGTTGTATTATCAGTGACTGATTAAAAGTAGCTATAATTAAAAAGCTCGCGGTAGAATATTATTACGTCATAATAGTTAATGAATGGTGAGACGTGTCCGGGGTCCGTACTCTCAGTGTCTGGGTAAAGGCTGAACTAGGCACAAATACTTAAATCAGAAGAAATAACGAGTTTGAAAAGGGTAATACAGACACTTTCTGTAAAGTTAGCTAGCATGCATGCTGTTATGAATTAATAATAATCTAAGTCATTCAAAAATCACTGCGCCGAAATGAAAGCAAATCATATGGAAACAAGATAACACTTAAACACAAACAATGATAGTTTGACAAATAATGAATGAAAACAAAGACATAGAATAGTTAAATGTGAATTACGTTACCTTTTTAGTAGTTTAATGAGATGATAACTAAGAAAACAACATGTGCATTATGCCTTTGCTTATAAATGAACGCCTTTTTATGTTGTTCTTTTGTTTACCTTGCCCACGTATTTTATAAATCCGTACTTTGCCTGACTTTTCCATTAAAATATATGCTGAGATGAGATCGAATTATTTAAAAAAATATGTGAAATACAAATCTTATGTTGTAGAACTGCTGTCATAAGACAGATTCGATGTCTCAAATAACAGGTATGCTGTCAAGAAAGGTAATTTACTACATTTCAGACGTAATTGAGTTACTTCCCCTTAATCGTTATGCTATATATTTTACATGTACCTTTCTGATTCTTAAGAATTCAAAAATAAAATAAACATAAAAGCTAGAATATTGGTATCATCCATGCAATATAGCAAAGCCATCGCATTGAAATATCTAATGCTATTACTTTACTGAAATGTTATACTGGGATATTACCACAAACTTGAATCATCGCCAAAGTGTAATCCGACATGCTTAGTAATGTAGATGTACATTTTAAACAAATAGTGCTACTTAAAGAAAGTGCCTTTTCTTATGTAACACTCCATCAGCACTACGCGAACTATATTCCAAGGTCCATTACTAGAAAGTCACGAGGATTCAATGGGGCGGAGCAATTTTATCATAAAGTCTTGTTTCATAATCTCCAGCAAGATGTTGGATTACAATTTCTAAAGGTACGTTTGTCGCGTTGCACTTGTTTTACTACATATGCTAGTAATGCCGCCATGAAAGATTTGAAGAACTGGCATTGCAAAATCGGCCTATCGTACATAGTACTCAAGCCCTCCTTTGTCTACGGTGGCACTTGTGCGTATTTGTTTATCTCGTGTGCACGAGATTGTCGTCACCAGTTACTAAGTCTTGACCACGAGGTAATTAAGTCATGCGCACGAGAAACACAACTCAGTTTAACTTTTAATATGAAATGGTAATTTAGGTAACCGATTACAATATTTCACCATTTTCATCACAGAATAATACTTGGAAAAAACTTTGAGTTAAAATAATTTATTTTTAAGAATTAACTTTCTTTTTAAAAAAAATGAAATTATGTCCATCCAAAGGTGTATAGTGAGTACGGTGAATTTCCAGAAAAAGTTTATATTTTGTGTCATAATTCCATTCAATTTTATTATTTACTTGGCACTCACGTGACCCATTGAAATTTATGTAAATAACAATCGGAATGTACCTGTAACGTTCAATTCATTAAAAGCATGGGGCAGTCTTTTTACATTTTATTATCCTAACCATTGACCAAGATCAGCTTTTGGTCAGTCACCAATATAACTTTTAATCTTTTAAAATATATATTCTGGTCAGCTCAGTTCGACTATAAAAAATTGACCACACTGCCACCCGATATACTGCACGAAAATATCGTGCACTCATGTCACGCTTTACTAAGTAGCTTTACGGTGACTGACCTATCTTAAGGGAAAATAATTTCCTTCTCATTGGTACTGAATGAATCTGCATCATTCTCAATTGACACTTTCTTAATTCCTGCTTTTCATTGGTTGAGGCATCGTTCCGCCTGGTTGCGCTCGTTTTAAGATTTGGAGGGCTTTAGAACTGTGTTGATGAGGATCTATTTATTTCTTTATTTCTGTTTGTTCATCTAATTGTTTATGGATTAAATATTTTTAATAAGGTATGTTTTTGATCTACTGTTGGTAGCAAGTCATTTATAGTTTATTTGTAATGATTTCGTAGACGTTTGGCTTAGAATTATTAAAAAAAATATTACAAAATGGCGGTAAAATGAGTAATTATTGACTTAAAAATCCAAATAAAAATCTAAATATCATTCTATATCTTTAATATCTTGACAATTTATTTATAACCTCTTTATCTACAGTTTTTAGGGACAGTCCGAGGATGTCATAGGTATCTGGAATTCGTGCATCTGGTTGTTGTTGTAGTGGACCGTGCCGTGCACAGGTAGGTTATTTTGACATGTATATTATAGGACAAAACCCAATACGTCAAAACACCACAACAAAACACTACGCCTCAAAATTTTATAGAGTGGACATAGACCCACACTTTCAAATTATTTGTTATAAAACCATACAATTCTTTAGATTTTGATCTTGCAAGAAAAGAACAAAACAGAGTATTTACTAAAGTTTGATACATTATTATAGTTATTTTCATTATTTTACACAGGATGGTATGTTATATTTTATTTCAATACAAAAATAAATATTACAAACTGCTGAATCAAAATCAAAGGGTAAACTTTCAAATATTACAAACTGTTAAATAGATTAATAAATTAATTGTCAATTAAGTCGTGATTTCTTCTATCATTAAAGTGAACCCTCCAAAAGATAGTAAAGTTCATCACCAATCATATTCTTATCACAAAAAGTACACATTCTTAGGTGTCACTGTAAACCAAGATGCTGACCAAGATGCTGACCATTTTCTGATGGCAGATAATGAGTCATTGTTCTAAATTTAAATAAAATTTTATTTAAATTAACAGACAGGATATTCAAATAATTTTCAAAGCAGAATGTAGTTTTGTACATATTATACAGGCCCGTCATCACGATTTTGTGATTCGTGCGGCCAATTTGGTGGTTCCAGGAGGGTACAGGGACATGCTCCCCGAAAAATTGTTTATACTAGAATCCTCTCAGGAGCGTTTTCACTGTATTTGGCACAGTTTACTGTCTGTCGCTAGTTAATATTATTTTGGCATATGTCACTGATTGTTTACAAATATTTGTGCATCGTGGTGAAAGAGAGGATTATAAGATTTTTTGTAAGTTAAGGAATCAGATTCAAAGAGATATAAAGACTGCTAAGTCAGAATTTTTTACTAACAAAATAGAGGAAAACAAATTGAATCCTAGCAAACTCTGGCAAAACTTAAAGACTTTGGGATATAAAAATGACAAGAAGAAATCTTCAAATATTGTATTATCAATTAATGGGGAAAACTGCCATGACGCTGATACTGTTTCAAATTATTTTAACGATTTTTTTACAAGTGTTGCGTCCAAACTTGTTGAGAAATTACCTTCAAGTAAAAAATTGTATGATTTAAGGTCTGAAAAGCTTTTCAATTTTTATAGTAAAAGAAATCCTGATAGTAATATTTTAAATCTACAACATGTATCTGAAAATTTTGTTTTTAAGGAACTATGCAACTTAAATGTTAGTAAAAGCACAGGATTAGATGGTATTCCTGCCCGATTTTTGAAGGATGGTTTAGTGTTCTGAAAATACCAATTACTTACATTGTTAATCTATCTTTTTCTGAAGGTAAAGTACCAGATGAAATGAAGTTGGCTAGAGTAAAACCACTTTACAAGAAGAATAGTGTTCTAGAAGTTGGTAATTATAGGCCTGTCAGTATTTTAAGTGTAGTTTCAAAAATTTTAGAGAAAGCTGCTTATGTTCAACTTGAAACATTTTTGGTTTCCAATAATTTACTGTATGAACACCAGTCTGGTTTTAGAAGGTGTTATTCTACAGATAGTTGTCTTATTCACTTACAAGATGTTATAAGAATTAATACTAGTAAAGGGCTATACACAGGTATGGTGATGCTTGACTTGCAAAAGGCGTTTGACACTGTAGATCATGATATTCTTAGTGGAAAGTTAGAATTAATGGGTGTTCAGTCTATTTCCTGGTTCAGATCATATCTTTCAGAACGTTCACAAATTGTTAATATAGGAAAGACTTACTCTAAATCAAAAAATGTAACCTGTGGCATCCCACAAGGTAGTATTCTAGGGCCGTTGAACTTGCTTTTTCTGTGCTATGTAAATGATATGATTTTAAGTACTGATAATGATTGTAAGTTAATACTATATGCAGATGATAGCACTATTTTATTCTCACATAAAGATCCAGATTTTATCTCAGAAAAACTTGGTGCAGCCCTAGAAAGCTGTTCAGAATGGCTCATGGACAATAAGCTGTCACTCCACCTTGGTAAGACAGAATGTATGCTGTTTGGCCCCAAAAGAAAATTACGAAAGCAAGAACAATTTACTGTTACATGTAATGGTCATAGCATAAAGGGTACTAGTTTAGTCAAGTATCTTGGTCTTTATATCAATAGTGATTTATCTGGGGAAACTATTGTTAATAACGTTATTTCTAAAGTGAATGCCAAGCTCAAGTTTTTATACAGGCAGAGCAGACTTTTAGATACTAAAACAAAACAGCTTTTATGTTCAGCCCTGATTCAGTGTCATTTTGACTACTCTTGTTCCTCTTGGTATGAAGGTTTATCAAAACATTTGAAAAGAAAGTTACAAATTACTCAGAATAAGGTATTAAGATTTGTCCAAAACTTACCGCCCAGAACTTCTGTAACAGTGTATGAGTTTGAAAAATTAAATTGGTTAAATGTAGAAAACAGAGTCAAACAGTTAAGACTAAATCATATGTATAAGATTTTTTACAAAAAGAGTCCATCATACCTTAGAGCCGACTTTAGATGTTGTGCTGATGCAAGATTTTACAATACTAGATCAAGCAATTTTAATTTTATTGTCCCCCAGTGTAATTCTGTGATGAAACAGACCTTTTATTATAATGGAATTAAAGACTGGAATGATCTGCCAGAATATATAAAATCCATTTATAATTTCGTGCAATACAAAAAATCTGTTAAAAAGTACCTACTAGAAAGCTATAAAAGTCTTTCAGAAGATATATATGTGTACAACTAATGTGTTAGGCACTGTGATCAAATATTTCTGTGATAGTAATACTAGGCTTATTTTAAAAAGGGCATACTTTTATAAATATATTTCCTTTTTCAACCAAAATTTTGACCAAAGTTAGTGTTTATTTTTTTATCTTGTTTGTTTTTTAGGGGGGAAAAGGGTTAAAATTATGTTAGTTTTTTTTGTTTTTTTATTTCTATGGACCCCATTGGAAATAAGCATTTAGCTTAATGGGCTATCCATAGGTGCATAGTACCTCTTATTTTATTTTTTATGACAAAAGTGTGCTCTTTTATGCTGTTTTATGATCTCATTTTATATATATGATTTATTTATGTTATCTCTTAACTGTATGATTTTATATTTGTATCTTGTGCTATGTTCCTAAAATGTATAAATAAAATAAATAAATCGTAAGTTTAAGGAGTAAAAGGTTGACTACCAATTGTATAACAGACAAACAGTTGCACATAAAATATATTATTTGGCAAATGAAAAATAAACATTAATTTATGTTGTTATAATTCTTCATTTTTATCTGATAATTGTTCATTATTAAACATATACAGTGGAGCCTTGCTAATCCGAACCCTTCTAATCCGGAATCCTTTCTTATCCGAACGAAGTGTCCAGTCCCGATTTTATTCGTTCTATTTTCAATAGTAAGAAACCTTTCGGATCCGGAACCTGTCTACTCCGAATTCCGGACGATTTTTTCAATTTTTGTTCTTGTTTTACTCTAAAATTTACCTCTCGGATCCGAACCTATTTTATGTTACACCTTCATTCAAAATAACAAATAATCACACATCTTGCAGGTGTAAACATACACCAAACTGATGTGTTATTTCGCTTGATTAATGGGTGAAACGTATGATCTGCGAAGGTGTGAAAATTACACTTAGCTTGCCTTCATGTCTTCTATAATTGCTTAATTGATTGTTTTTCGTCACTTTCAATAAATATTTTGATATAATGCAATTGAAATATCTTTTATTTAATCCTTTGTAATGCATTCAATGATACGTGATTAAGCAATGAAAATTAATGGAAATTGTCAGTTAAGTCGGATAGTCGCTAAATCGGATAAGAGTAAACAACAATTGACAAATGCTGGTACGAATATTTAATCATGTCTCGGCCTCCTGTTTAACATCGTAGGTTAACTTAAACTTAAGGACATAATATTTTTGCTTATTTATTTATTTTTATTTCTTTATTTTTGTATTCACATGTAATAAAATGAACGATAAGAGACTGCAAAAATAAAATATCTAAATTGCAATTTCAAATGCATTCCCGTTTTCTTTCCTTAAACTATTTTACAAATACATGTAACATGAAAAAACATGTAAAAAACCTTCTAATTCGGAAACCTTTCTAATCCGGAAACCTTTCTAATCCGAACTTTTCTTCTAGTCCGGACGAGTTCGGATTAGACAGGTTCCACTGTACAAGAAATATTACATACAAGAACAGTTAAGTTTGCAGATTGTGTTCTTTAATAATTAATTGATGAGTATCATTTTATGTGAATTTTCCGTTTTGGAAATGAAAATTATTTTGGTTGATTTGGTGGAACTGTGTCACATGTCACGATATCTTTATATTTTAAACATTTTATATTTAATACTTATATGTGAACAGCAGTAAAATTTAAAGAATTGTGATGTTATACATAATTATATATAAACGGTAAACTGTCCGAAGCTACGTCAATATCAATTAATGCCATTTAAGAAAACTTCACTACCGTCAATTAACAGTATCCAGTTGTATTATAGCGTCTTTTTTTGTCATTTTACAGCGCATTGCATAAGGGGACAGTTGATTTTCCCCGCTAAAGTCCAGACATTTTTGGCCAAAATATTGGTCAGGCCTTGGCCGGACCGTCGACGACGGCCCTGTACATTTGTGTGAATTTTTGATTTTACTCTACCATTCCTGACCAAGCTGAACCTCTAGTCTCAAAAGATTTCTTAAACTGGTCAAAGCGAATGTTTTGACTGTCACACCAAAGCTATCTAAAACCTATTTTAACAAATCAGATCCATGGAAAAAAAATTATTTTGAGATGATAATGCAGTGTTTTACAAATTTTTACATGCCTTGTTATTTGTTATCTTTTGACAGTGTATCTTTAGCACTAAAGCCAGCTTTAAAATTATCTTCGTTTTCCCTCCAGCAACCTATGCCAATTTAATCCAAAATAATTTTTTAATTCTTTTTATATCTTAAATTATACGGATTTCAAAACAAATTGTGAATGGTTAGCATCTGTTTAAAGTTAGAATTAAAGTTTTATTCCACATACATGTATATCCCAGTTTGTATATTTACACTTTAAAAACATGAGACTATAAACATGTGATTTTCATTGACAGACACTGTCACTCTGCCATTGTGTTTTGTAAAAAAAAATCTTTTGTTTGACAAGTTTGTTGGGGTAGCTGTGATTTATGTGGAAAGATATCAGGAGGAGAGACAATATTTTATTTTATGCCTTATCTTAATAGCAACAATATTACCTGATGAAGACTTTTTAGTACATTTTTTATTTGAAACTAGAGTTGATTTCTATATTCAAACTTACCTTATTAGCAACCACCCAATTTCCCAAAAAGAATAACACACAATTAGGGGTAAAACTTGCAAGATTCAAGGTAATTTTTTTCTTTATGCCCCCACAATGTGGGAGCATATAGCGTTGCACTTGTCCGTCCGTCCGTCTGTCCGCACTAACAGGAGAGTTATTATGTGGCTAGAGGGACAATAGGTAACTGTTCTTTCTCTTTGATGTCATTCATTCCGTAATGCTTTTATGTGGCTATTTTCTTTTGTGTGGCTAAAAAGAACAATAGAGAGAACAATAGAGTAGCCACATAATTGCTCTCCTGTTAGAACGTCCGTCCGTCTGTCCGTCCGTACAAACCAGAGCTACATTATGGGGTTTGGTCTATTGTTCTCATAACAATAGATGTCTTTGATGTCATTCATTCCGTTTCTCTTGTGGGGTTAAAAAGAACAAAAGAAATAACAAAAGAAAACCCCATAATGTAGCTCTGGTAAGAATGTCCGTCTGTCCGAGAAAACATTTTGGGTTTAGGGGCTATATAACAGTAAAGAGAACAAAAGAGAACAATAGGTTCATTCCGTGATCAAAGGGTTAATGGGCTAGTAGCTCTTAAGAAAACAAAGAAAATAACAAAGAAAATAGCCCCTAAACCCAAAATGTTGGAATGTCCGTCCGTCTGTCCGTACATCCCAAAATCTTGTGAATAACACAAACCGGATGGCAGATTTTGCTTAAACTTACAGGGATGAACAACCTTAATGTGTAGATGGTAGTAAAGGAAGGAATTTTCGCTGCGACCAAATTTAACAGAATTATGGCCCTTTGTTGATTTTTTCACTATATACTATGTAGAAATTTTGTGAACGCAACTCCTCTTAAACTGGATGGCAGATTTTGCTTAAACTTCCAGGGATTAACAACCTTAATGTGTAGATGGTAGTAAAGGAAGGAATTTTCGCTGCGACCAAATTTAACAGAATTAGGCCCTTTGTTGATTTTTTCACTATATACTATGTAGAAATTTTGTGAACGCAACTCCTCTTAAACTGGATGGCAGATTTTGCTTAAACTTCCAGGGATTAACAACCTTAATGTGTAGATGGTAGTAAAGGAAGGAATTTTTGCTGCGACCAAATTTAACAGAATTATAGCTTTTTGTTGATTTTTAGTTTTCAACTTGTGGCACATGTACTAGTCCAAAAAATATTTGACCTAGAGTCATAAGATTGACAGAACAGTGGGGTGTGGGGGCATCCGTGTCCTATGGACACATTTCTTGTTTTTTTTATCTGTTTAAAACGTTCATTTGTTTGCTTTTAGAAAAAGTTAAAAAGTTGAACATTGCCCCAGTGTGGCTCTTGTTTTTACCTCACCTGTCACAAAGTGACATGGGGAGCTATTGTGATAGCTTTTCGTCCAAACTTTTACTATAAATGACATCTCCCCAAAATCTGCTAATCCAATTTCATCCAAACTTCATAGGAATAATCCTTTGGTGGTTAGTTTTAAGAATTGTTTAAAGAATTTAATTTCATGCAAAACTCTGGTTTCCAAGGAAACTGAAAGAAAAAACTTAAAATATCTTCTTTTAAAAAACCCATTCAGTTAGAACTTAGGCCTGTATTCAGAATCAATGCTTACACTCACACTCATTGAGTAAATCCCATATAATTGCCTAACGGTCAAGACAGCCCTCAACCTTTCAGTTAAGTGGTATTCAGGTTATAAAGTAAGCATCGAGTGAACTCAGGAAAGTTGAGAATCTGTGAGATTAGGAGGGGGCTACCTTGAGGTGATTTCAAAAAAATAATACTGAATACCACTTAGTTTTGAGTATTGATTTTGAATTAAGTTTGTCCCATATACATTTAAGTGCATCATATACGTGAACTGACAGGTTTTTTGAGTTTCGTTTTATCCATAAAAACAGCTAGTCCTGTGTTTGTCAATGCGACTGTCCATGATTCTGGACCCAAGTCCTCGGTTGATTTGTCCTATGCGTCTACATATAGGCCTATGATATATATTCATGTTTTAAATAAATGCCGTTTAGTTATAAGTTTTTATTGTTTTGTTTATGAAATATTAAAAAATAACAGTTAGATACAAGTTATATCACACTGTTTGAATTTTTGGATTGATATAGAATTCCCAATCCATATATTTAAAGATATTTCAAAGGAAAAATTCTTATGGCGTCATGAATAACCATGCCAAAAAGTTAAAGTTGATGACGTCTGAATATTTTGATAAAAAAAAAAATAAAAATCCACATAGCAAAACAAAATTTTGAACATTTCTTTAGTATGATTTCCCGGGTGTAAAAAGTCCATGCTTTTCCAGGGATTTCCATGGAAAATAAGAGGCTGGAGTATTGGAACAAAATTTTCCAGCCTTTTCCAGGCTGTAGCTGGGAAAAAATGGGCTGGAAAGACAGGGAAAAAACATGGAACATTTTCCATGCTGCATGGAATATTTTCCATGTTCTCCATGGAAAAGCATGGACTTTATTCCATGCTTTTCCATGTACATGGAGTATAGGAACAAAAGTATGGCTTTTTTTCCAGGGTATTCCATGTGTCTGCCAACCATAGAGGCTGGACTTTTCACCATGGTAAATAGTCCAGCCTTGATGGAATAACATGGAAAAAAATCCAGCCTAATTCCAGCATCCCTGAATGTTCTTAAAATGTAAAATTCTGGGGTGGAATTTTCATGAGTTTAACATGATCACATATTTCTTTCACAAAATTTAATACATATCCTTTAGTCCAAATACAGAATAGAACACCCTACATTCACTATAACACAAACAGTTTTTTTCTAGCTGCAGGTTTTGGTAGGTTCTGGTTTTCTTAGAATCCAACACTTTGTTTTTAGCAATTATTTTGCTCTTAGTCTGTCAGTGAGAAACTGTTTCAATCTTAAATTTGTTTCAAATGTTTCTGATTATTTAAATTACTATTTCTTTTATCGATGTCCATTTTTAGTCCTCTGCCTGTGTTTCCTAGAACTTCTTGTGGTTGTGCTCACCTTTAAAGATAAAATTCATAATTAATTAAACACAGATGCGGTAATGAATTATGTTTTATTGCATATATGCAGTTATATTTCATATCTTTTAATAACATTAAATCTAATGTATCAACAGTATTAACTATTAAATATTAACTATGCTTATGCATATTCAAAAAATACTAAAGCAATGCAGTATATCTTATTTCAATGTGCACAAGTGTTTAAGACTTTCTCTGTATAAGAATTAAGTAAATTTGTGACAATATTTATTACCCAGTATGTATTTTTTCAAGAAAAGATGTGGAATAGAAAAGTATTGAGATTTAAAAATGTACCTTTTCAGGATTAATACTGCACTTCATTATTAAACACTGCCAGTAATTCTCAGTCAGCACTTATGTCCCAGCCTGCAAATTATGTATGTATAATGTAAAATGTTACTGAACCATTGAAAACACAACACATACGGTGTCACCCCGGTACGGAATTAGACCCAGCCCATTGTAGTCTAGAAAGTAGTTCTTTTAAATTTTGAAATGGCCTATTTCAAGTTATCACAATTAATACTGGTTATATTTTAAGTATATCTTTAGTAATTTAAATTATGTACATGAAGTTTCATTTCTGAGTACTTTAAAGGTTGTTTTTGATGTATTTTTGCAGGATTTCATTTCTGGGTGGAAGGTTTCAGGAGGCACTATGCACAAGAATACACACCAGTTACTATTTGGAATATTCTATAGTGATTACAGAAATTAAAAGCTGCAGAAAAACTCCAAGGGCTAATGTATTATTTCTTTGTGCTAAATTTACTTGGACTGCGTTGGTGTTTAAAGAAATGGTCATGAAGTTCCGGTACCGGATATGCTTTGTCCAGAATTTAGCCTTAAATGTGATGGACTTATTATAGGATTTATATTACGAAAATTCAGTGGGCCGTCTCCATACATGTAAAATAACAAATGATTATGATGACCCTGTTCAGCTGTACAAAACTACTGATTGTACCATTTAGTCCGATTTAATCAAATTGATTTAATTTGTTTAATTTGCAGGAAATGAAAAAGATCTACTAACATGCCATTTAAACAATATATACACAATCATTATAAAGAAATCATTGGATAATTTATACTTTACAGATTATACAGTCATGTATAGATTAAAAACAATGATCAGAAAAACAAATGCATGAAGTTGAAAATATAAAAACAACCTTGATCTCTTGTTACAAATGTTGATAGTTTGATATATAACCTGTTTCTGCATTAATGTAACTTAAGGTTTATAAATACCTGATTCTGTTGTATATCTTCTTGTCCCAGGTGATTCTAATATTGTTATCATACCAATACTTAAACACTTTAAAATCTAAAACAAAACTGCACATCCTCTGTAATTTGCTCTCCTTGCTGACCCAGATATCTTAAGCTACAGTCTCACTTACATCCCGGCAGAGCCCCGGTGATCCGGGAACGACCTGGGTACGACCAGGAACAACCGGAGTACATCCGTAATTCTGCCAGCAACGTCCAGGATGATCCGGGAACATCCGGCATTCGACCCCGGATGGAATAAAATATTTAATATCACGGGGGTGGTCCGGGATGATCCGGGAAGGTATAGTATGCCGGCTTCATCCTTAGCTCTGCCCGGAACGACCGGGGTTATACCGGGGAAGCACCGTAGCTCTGCCGGCACAAACCGTGGATGATCCGGGGTATGATATAGCCGGTAGAGCTACGGAAGAGCCCCGGTAGATGCAGGCAGAGCCCCGGTAACTACAGGCAGAGCCCGGGAGGATAAAGGTAGAACTACGGTTGATCCCAGTAGAGCCCCGGCAAAGCCCGGATCATTTCAAAAGAATTACGACAATTTGCGATGAATGCACTTGTTTGTATTAAAACCCTTCCCATTTCCCTTCTATCCAGTATGGCATAAGGATTTTTCAGAAAATCATCATGAATTACTATTTTAAAACAATAGATATTATATTAAATTAAAATTATGTATCAATGTTATCATTTTCGGGCGTTTTCAATCCACCGGGGTTCTACCGGGGCTCTGCCTGGATCGTCCTGGGCTCTGCCTGGATCGACCGTGGCTCTGCCTGGGTCAACCTGGGCTCTTCCGGCGTCATCCGGGAATGACCGGGGAGCAAGGGCATGAACCGTAGCTTCACCTGGGCTCTGCCTGGATGATCCGGAGCGCATCCTGGGTCGTTAGTTGGGAACTACCGTAGTGCTGCCGGGGTAAGTGTGACCGCAACAATAATGAAGGGATTTTGTAAATACTTGCCACAATTGTTCACAATAATGAAACCATGCGTTATGCGCAACAACAGGTCACCTACCTCCAAGGTCACGGTCCCACTTTGAGGTCAAAGATTAACATAGTCTGTTATAGGGTATATTTTGTGTCTGGTCTATAACTTTTTCATAGATCAAAGGATTTTGTAAATATGTGCCACAAATAGTCAGTATAATAAGACGATGTGTCATGAGCAACAACTGCATCCCTACCTCCAAGTACAAGGTCACACTTAGAGGTCAAGAATTAACATAGTCTGTTTTAGGGTATATTTTGTGTCCAATCTACAATTTCTTCATAGTTCATGGGATTTTGAAAATACTTGGCACAAATAGTTACAAAAATGAGACGATATGTCAAGCACAACACCTGCACACCTACCTCCAAGGTCAAGGTCACACTTAGAGGTCAAAGCTTAACATGATAGATTTTTAGCTCGACTATACGAAGTATATGGAAAGCTGTCCTACTCGCCCCGGCGTCGGCGTCCGCGTCCAGATTTCAGATTAAAGTTTTGGTGCAGTAAAATATTTTTCACTATAACTTTGTCATTTCTTAAGTTCTCAACTTCAAACTTCAAATATATGTTCCTTATCATCAACCACATCTTATGTGACAAGGTGCATAACTCTAGCACCAATATTTTCAGATCTATCTCCCCTTGAACTTAGAATTTTCCTCAAAAAATACTATTTTTTACTGTTACTTCTTTATTTGTGAAAGGATCAACCTCATTCTTCAAATATATGTACCTTATCATCATCCCCATCTTATGTGACAAGGTTCATAACTCTAGCACAAATATTTTCAGATTTATCTCCCCTTGAACTTGGAATTTTTCTCAAAAAATACTATTTTTTACTGTTACTTCTTTATTTGTTAAGGGATCAACCTCATACTTGAAATATATGTACCTTATCATCATCCCCATCTTATGTGACAAGGTTCATTACTCTAGCACCAATATTTTCAGATTTATCTCCCCTTGAACTAAGAATTTTCCTTAAAAATATTATTTTTTACTTTAACTGTTTTTAAATTTAAAGGTATCTACCTCAAACTTCAAATACTTATTCCTTATCATCAATTACATTTTATGTGACAATGTTCATAACTCTTGAAGCAATATTTACAGATTTATCTCTCTTTGAACTTAGGATTTTCTTTAAGAAATATTATAACTTCTTTACTTTTTAAGGTATCTACTTCAAACTTCAAATATATATTTCTTATCATTACACACATGTTGTGTGACAAGGTTCATAACTCTAGTGTGACTATTTCTAGAATTATTCCCCTTGATCTTGGAATTTATGTAAACAAATGTTTTTATGCCCCCACAATGTGGGTGCATATAGCGTTGCACTTGTCCGTCCGTCCGTCTGTCCGTCAGTCCGTCCGTCAGTCCGTCCGTACGTCCCGAAATCTTGTGAACGCAACTCCTCTTAAACCGTATGGCAGATTTTGCTTAAACTTACAGGGATGAACAACCTTAATGTGTAGATGGTAGTAAAGGAAGGAATTTTCGCTGCAACCAAATTTAACAGAATTATGGCCCTTTGTTGATTTTTTCACTAGATACTATGTAGAAATTTTGTGAACGCAACTCCTCTTAAACCGGATGTCAGATTTTGCTTAAACTTCCAGGGATTAACAACCTTAATGTGTAGATGGTAGTAAAGGAAGGAATTTTTGCTGCAACCAAATTTAACAGAATTATGGCCCTTTGTTGATTTTTTCACTATATACTATGTAGAAATTTTGTGAACGCAACTCCTCTTAAACCGGATGACAGATTTTGCTTAAACTTACAGGGATGAACAACCTTAAGGTGTAGATGGTAGTAAAGGAAGGAATTTTCGCTGCGACCAAATTTAACAGAATTATGGCCCTTTGTTAATTTTTTCACTAGATACTATGTAGAAATTTTGTGAATGCAACTTCTCTTAAACTGGATGGCAGATTTTGCTTAAACTTCCAGGGATGAACAACCTTAATGTGTAGATGGCAGTAAAGGAAGGAATTTTTGCTGCAACCAAATTTAACAGAATTATGGCCCTTTGTTGATTTTTTCATTATATACTATGTAGAAATTTTGTGAACCCAACTCCTCTTAAACCGGATGGCAGATTTTGCTTAAACTTCCAGGGATTAACAACCTTAATGTGTAGATGGTAGTAAAGGAAGGAATTTTTCGCTAATACCAAATTTAACAGAATTATGGCCCTTTGTTGATTTTTAGTTTTCAACTTGTGGCACATGTAGTCCAAAAAATATTTGACCTAGAGTCATAAGATTGACAGAACAGTGACGTGTGGGGGCATCCGTGTCCTATGGACACATTTCTAGTTTTACTATAACTTAATACATAATTATACATAATTGATTTTTCTTTCATAGTTTTGTCCTCCTTACTGTTCAGTATTTTTATTAGTCGAGCTTCGCTGTCTCCTGTGACAGCTCTTGTTAAATTCTGTGTTTCATTTTATTTCTTTAATAAATTTATTATTGCATTTGCAGATCTAGCATTGATCATAATTTTGGACTGAGAGTCCAGAGATCCATACCTCAATCTTTTGAAATAGCACAATTTTATGCTTCATGTAAAACTTCCCCTAGGCGCTCTGTTACAAATTCTTGTTAATCCAATTTTACCTGTCAATAGATAACTGTTAAAGGTGGTCAATTGATTTATAATTGATGGTTAAGGATTACATCTAAAGTATTGCCCCCAGCACAACAGACTTTTCCTAATGTGACAAAATACAGGGTCACATGATTTGATTTTTTGGCACACTCACAAGATAACGGTTAATGCCAAGTACATTTAGTATTAAGTTCAAATGACCAACAACATTTTGAATTTAGTTATTTGTAAATGGTTTACACGTAAGTAGCTTATATTTTCATGGAGAAACATTATAAGAATGTTCATCAGAACAACTTCATTGTAAAGTTTAGGTATTCCTATAATGTTTTATTGCCAAGTGGTTTATTTTCAGTTAAATTTGTAAACACATTCACATATCTGCACAACATTTATAGCAAAATTTCTGCTATTTTCAGGTGGATGGTGGCAACAGAAGAGAGAAGCCAATGATATAAAACAGGACAGCTCTCATCAACAACCAAACTCTTCGTTTCCACAAGGGTATTGCTTTACACATCAAAATTTGATCAAAGTAGGTCCCAGTGTATTGTTTGACAATATTGACCTGAGACTCATTGATTTTCAGAAGCTTTTTCCTTAGTTTCTGTAATTTTATTATGATTTACTAATTGATTTTTATTGATAAGAAAGTTCTTGATACTTTAGTTATACTATGGCCAACATAGCAATGACGAAGTCTCATGTTTAAGCCTTCAGATTTCTTAAATTATTTTCTTTTATCCTATGCAACATTAGTGGATGAATCATTTCCTTAATTTCTTGTGTCTTTTCTTTACAAAATCATTACTTTGCAAGGCTTAATCCCCTGTAGTTCATCCTTTTCCTGTGTGAGGCCTTAGTTTTCCACATTAAGAGTCAGTGGTGGGAAATTTTTTTGTAACAGTTTTCTATGCAACTACTTACCACAGCCTCTTGATATGTGCTTCACAGCATTGACATGTGGTCCCATATTGTGGGATTTGATTTCAGGTCTGTTGCTCATCCACTTCCAGTTTTCAACATCAATGGTCAATGGTAGAAAATTTAAGTAACATCACAGCCTTATGATATTTGGTATACATATGCAACCCGGCCTTTTCTGTCTTTGACCCATTTTTAGCTCACCTGTCATAAAGTGACATGGTGAGCTTTTGTGATCGCTTTTCGTCCGGCGTCCGTCCGTCAACTTTTACTTTACACGACATCTCCTCATAAACGACTAAGCCATTTTTATCCAAACTTCACAGGAATGTTCCTTTGAAAGTCAACTTTAAAATTGTTCAAAGAATTTAATTCCAAGCAGAACACTGGTTGCCATGGCAACCGCAAGAAAAAACTTAAAATATCTTCTTTTAGAAAACAGGTAGAGCTAAAATATTTGGCATGAAACATCATCTAGTCAGTGTCTACCAAGTTTGTTCAAATCAATGTCCTGGGGTAAAAATTGGCCCCGCCCGGGGGGTCATTGATTTACCTTATTTGTACATAGTAAAAACTTTAAAAAAATCTTCTTTTAAAAAACCCAAATAGCTGGAGCTTAGCTATTAAGCATGAAACAACTTCTAGTGGGTGTCTACCAAGTTTCTTCAAATAAAAGCCCTGGGGTCAAAATTGGCCCCACCCCAGGGGGTAATTGTTTTTCCCTTTATGTATATAGTAAAAACTTAAAAAAAATCTTCTTCTAAAAAACCTTTAGAGCTAGAGCTAAGATATTTAGCATGAAACATCTTCTAATGGGTGTCTACCATTTTTGTTCAAATAAGGGCCCTGGGGTTAAAATTGGCCCCGCCCAGGGGTTCATTGATTTCCCTTATATGTATATAGTAAAAACTACAAAAATCTTCTGTTAAAAAACCCAAAGAGCTAAGGTTTAGTTATTTAGCATGAATTATCTTCTAGCGCGTGTCTACCATATTTGTTCAAATAAAAGCCCTGGGGACAAAACTGGCCCCACCCATGGGGGGGCGAGGGTAATTGGTTTTCCCTATATGTGTAAAATAAAAACTTAAAAAAATCTTCTTAGAGCTAAAGCTTCTTAGAGCTAAAGCTTAGATATTTATCATGAAACATCTTCAAATGGGTGTCTACCTCCCAAGTTTGTCCAAATAAAAGCCCCTGGGTTAAAATTGGCCCCGCCCCGGGGGGCCTTTATACATGTGAGCGATTTCAGGGCCATGATGGCCCTCTTGTTTAGTTTGACTATTCACAGAATAATCAAGCTAATGCAGTCACACATTTGTTGGCGTCGGCATCCCTGTGGTTAAGGTTTGCATGTAAGCTAGTATCTCCATAACTACGGAAGGGAATGGATTGAAAGTTCACACACTTGTTCTCTGTGATTATCTAACATGATTGGCACAAGTCCCATAACTCTGATTTGCTTTTTTTGCATAATTATGCCCCGTTTTTGACTTAGAAATTCTTGGTTTAGTTTTTGCCTGTAAGCTGGTATCTCCATAACTACTGTAGGGATTGGATTGAAACTTCCCACACTTGTTCTCTGTGATTATCTAACATGATTGGCACAAGTCCCATAACTCTGGTTTGCTTTTTTGCCTAATTATGCACCTTGTTTGACTTAGAAATTCTTGGTTAAGTTTTAGAGTGTAAGCTGGTATCTCCATAACTACTGAAGGGTTTGTGCCTTTTTGGGACAATTTTATGCATTCATATTAATAAAGCAGTGATTTACTAGATAAAACATCTTAATAACAAGCCTTTGTACCTTTTTAGACAACTTTATGTATTCATATAGGTAAGGTTATACTCAATGAAACACCCTTGTGACAACTTTCTTGAATAGTCAGGCGTTACTGTCCTCCGACACTTCTTGTTATTTCATGTTATGATTACTAGTGAATATGTTTTTGACTGTCTAATACATAGCAGTTTCATCGTCGCTGATGATGATGATGTCCAAATTTTCACAATTCATCTGCTGCAACCAAGTGTATATATACTTACGTTCCGTGAAAATCATACATATATATAAAAAAAAAAGAAAAGAAAAAAGTGCCTACCTACTGATCCACTCCTTGTGACCCTGGGTTGGCAATTAGCCAACAGATATATTTTTAAGGGTGGCTTTATATAAACATCACAATTTTTCAATGAAAAAAGATATTACAAACATGAAGTATTATCAACTTTTTGTATGGCCTACGACAGTATTCATAGTTTTATTGTGCCCCCACTTTAGTGGCGGGCATTTAGAATTACCCTTGTCCTTCCGTTCGTCCGTCCGTTCTCTTTTGTGTGGCCTGTAGCTCAAAAAGTATTTGACCTAGAGTCATGAAACTTTACATGAATATTGATCATCATGTGTAGTTGTGCACCTGGGTATTTTCGTTAGGATATATTTAGTATTTTTAGAGTTATTGCCCTTGACTTAGTAAAATTTTGCATTTTTCAACTTGTGTCGCACGTAACTCAAAAAGTATTTGACCTAGAGTCATGAGACTTTACAGGAATGTTGATCAGCATATGTAGTTGTGCACCTGGGTATTTTCGTCTGGATTTATTTAGTATTTTTAGAGTTTTTGCCCTTGACTTAGTAAAATTTTGCAATTTTCAACTTGTGTCGCATGTAACTCAAAAAGTTTTTGACCCAGAGACATAAAATTTTACAGGAATATTGATCAGCATGTGTAGTTGTGCACCTGGGTATTTTTGTCTGGATTTATTTAGTATTTTTAGAGTTATTGCCCTTGACTTAGAAAATTTTTGCAATTTTCAACTTGTGTCGCATGTAACTCAAAAAGGATTTGACAAAGAGTCATTAAACCTTACGGGCAGGTTGCTCAGCATAACTATTTGGAACCTGGGGTTTGGCTTGTGGATTTATCCAGTACAGTAAAGACTGTTTACAGTGACCTTCGATGGGAGAAAAGAAAAAAGGTCATTATAGACAGGGAGTCACTGTGGACAGTCTTTATATAATTCGGATATATGAACATATCATACCAATATTTTGTTGAAAAGCAGGATAGTACCATACTAAGGGTTTAAGTTAAAATTGCATGTATAATTGGTTAAGATTATAAACTACACCATAACATTAGTATCTAAAAGTTACATATTCATTAAAATGTAATTTATATTGATAAATCTGTTTGTAAAAAAAATGTTTAATTTCAATTTTACTAATGAGATGTTACTGTAGAGACATTTAATTTTGTATAATCAACCTGTTTACTTTACGGAGTTCAATGTATTAATAAAACATTAGATACAAATCTCCAAATAATTTCTAGATAAGTGCCTCGAAAAAAAATTAACAATCGAGGTTTCAAACATAACCACGCCTTTAAGACGTTTGGCATTGTTTATCTTTACTCGCCAAAACACCGCAGCAATTATGTATATGCATGTGTCTTTAATCATTTTATCGGCGAAAATTGATTGAATTTGTCGCCATATTGTGTAATTGTCAACAAACAGCCACAGTGTATTAGCGTGTCGCCGATTGGTCAATGCAAACTGCCGTAGATACAACGCGCGTTCTGATTCGTCAATCATGAATACGTAATGAGAAAGATAAACATAGTGAACTTTTGCCTTGCGGCGTGTATTGAACTTTGTTGATGTTGACACGCGTTCTTAATTAGCGGATTAACGGTAATTGGTTGTAATTGAGAGGTAAACAAATTATTAACAGATCTAGCGGCGTAAATAAGTATGACGGAAAATTATAAAAATCGGGCGACTGAAGCAAAGTCGCTGATCCGAAGGCGACTTCTTAGCCAAAGACGTCACATAGTTCAAGTCATGCTCCCCTTGCAAAAGTCGCTGTTCACGGCTCAAATACCGTAACGGGTGACTAAATCATGGTCGTTGTACGGACTAGACAGGGAGTCGCTACATACAGACCATTTATATAGTAAATACTGTTCGGCGCACCTAACTATGGTCACTATAGACAGAACGTCGCTATATACAGGGGGTCGCTAAGACAGTCTTTACTGTATTTGTAGAGTTATTTCCCTTGACTTAGTGCTTGAGTTAGAATCAGCCAACTTTACAGGAATAATGATCAACATCACTAAATTACAGGAATAATGATTCACATCACTGTGAAGCTATGCACCTGGGACTTTGCATGTGGATTTTTTTAGAGTTATTGCCCTTAACTTACAGTAGTATAAATTTGCAATTTTCAACTTGTTCATGCATAGCTCAAAAAGTATTTCACTTGTAGGCCTGAAAGTTTACAAGAATGTTGGTCAGCATGTGTACTTATGCACCTTGGGGTTTGCTTGTGGATTTATTCAGTATTTGTAAAGTTCTTGCCCTTTACTTAGTAAAAGATTTTTAGTTTTCAAAAAATATTTGACCTAGAGTCATAAGATTGACAGAACAGTGGCGCAGTGGTGGCACCCGTGTCCTATGGACACATTTCTAGTTATAATACTGCACGTGGTAATGTTGATTTTCATTGGATAACCGTGACATTTTGTTTGGGTCGTCAGACCAAACAAATAATGGTAGCGAAATTTCAGACTCTAATGCTGTTAATTGCAAATGCCGAAAGTAGTCCGCTTTTTTGAAGCGGTTACTTCCCTTTATATGTACACTAACGCCGAAAAATTCAGGGGAGATCACTGTGTAAAGATGGTCAAATGACAGGCGCATTAATTTTCAAGCAAAATAATTCCCGAATGGTCGAAGATTTCTAATATTGTTTTATTCTTTATAGATATACATGCTTATAGTAAGCTCCATGATTATTTACATATATGTTAAACAACAGCGCCGTTACAAACCCTAATTTAGAACAATATGGTTTTCTTTAGGCCATTAATATATAAATTCACAGTAGCCGAGGGGTTTGCGCGCTCGCTTGGGAAGCAAGAGGTCTGGAGTTCAAATCCCAGTTAAGGAAACTCATTTTTTTTTCAAATTGTTTAAGTCAAATAAACATTGGATTGAATGTCAGTGTTGCAATTAGTCTTATAGCCAATTTACTACAATTAAAACGCTGGAAAGCATTGGTGGCACTATACAAAATCAAATTGGTTTATAATCTCACAACCTTCACCTTTCTGAAAGTCTGAGATCCAAACAAATTCAGCGCCTTCTGTGCTTTGATATATAAAAGGTTGCTCTTAATTTATGAGGAAATCTTACTTTTCTTTTCATAAATAGAAGTTTGGTATATTATAAAGTCGTAAGATATTCCTGACAGGTTATATGACTGTATATAAACAGTTGTTTGCAATATAACTCTTGCCTAGCGACTTGGGTTATATTTACAAACGGCCATTTATATGGGACCATATAACCTGTCAAAAATCTTTATATCTAATTATGTAAACTCATCTTTCTGAATGGACAAGAAGATTAATCAGGAGCTGTACATTATCATAATCTGTTTTCATTTATTTTATCTGTTTTTGCAGAATTTAGACATTCAAAGCAAACTTATGATTTTTATGCCCCCACAAAGTGGGATGCATATAGTGTTGCACTTGTTCGTCCATCTGTCCGAGCAAACATTTTGGGTTTAGGGGCTATATAACAGTAAAGAGAAGAAAAGAGAATAATAGGTTCATTCCGTGATCAAAGGGTTTAGGGGCTAGTAGCCCTTAAGAAAACAAAGAAAATAACAAATGAAATAGCCCCTAAACCCAAAATGTTGGAATGTCCGTCCGTCAGTACGTCCCGAAATCTTATGAATGCAACTCCTCTTAAACTGGATGGCAGATTTTGCTTAAACTTCCAGGGATGAACAACCTTAATGTGTAGATGGTAGTAAAGGAAGGATTTTTTCGCTAATACCAAATTTAACAGAATTATGGCCCTTTGTTGATTTTTTCACTATATACTATGTAGAAATTTTGTGAACGCAACTCCTCTTAAACCGAATGGCAGATTTTGCTTAAACTTGCAGGTATGAACAACCTTAATGTGTAGATGGTAGTAAAGACAGGAATTTTTGCTACGACCAAATTTAACAGAATTATGGCCCTTTGTTGATTTTTTCAGTGTATACTATGTAGAAATTTTGTGAACGCAACTCCTCTTAAACCGGATAACAGATTTTGCTTAAACTTCCAGGGATGAACAACCTTAATTCGTAGATGGTAGTAAAGGAAGGAATTTTTGCTGCGACCAAATTTAACAGAATTTTGGCCCTTTGTTGCTTTTTTCACTATATACCATATATATGTTGTCAGTGGGGGAATCCGTGTCCTTTGGACACAGTTCTAGTGTAGTTTTATTTAGCTATCAAATTAATAGCTTTGTAATTTGAATTATTTTCAGACCCAGTGTTAGTTAGAAGACAAGATTATACTATTCCAGTACAGCACTTCAACAAAAAAGGTTTGTGGTTTTCATTTCCTACTTAAAGGCCCATTATGCCTCAGAAATGCTATCATTTTTATATCTCAAAAACTACTTGTGTTTATGCTCCCTGAAGGGTGAGCATATAGTCGCCGCTTTGTCCGTCGTCCGGCCGTCCGTCCGTTCACCCACTATTCTTGTTCGGGACATCACTTTGAAACATAAATCTCAGTGAGTAGAAGGGCAGTGCGAAGGAAGCATAACTCTGTCTTGACTAATTTTGAAATTGTTCATTTTTATCCTTTGAACTTTGTCTGGGACATAACTCTAAAACTATAAGAGATATCAACATGTTAACTTGGTAGGTAAATAGACCCATTGGATAGAAGTGCAGTGCAAAAGAACCTTAACTCTGCTTTGCTTAATTTTTGAGTTATTGCTCTTTGTTCATGTTCACACTTTGAACTTTGTCTTGACATAGACCTC